>NC_053162.1:143312391-143569891 GCF_016835505.1 Polypterus senegalus | reverse complement strand
ACCCTCGCTTCGGTCTTACTTTTTACCGTTCATTTAATCATGGCTAGTGGCGGAAAAATTATAAAATGGAAGGAGGATGGCTTTACCAAAACAATTATTGATGGCGAATCGATTATTCATAAAGCTTGAATTGGTGATCTGTTTTTCTGTGTTAACCTCATATTTTTCATACTTCTTCTCAAACTAAGGTGGTGCGAGGGTAAAATGAATCGGGATGCACTGATCAATGTAATCGGTGTACCAGGAAATCATGCATTGACAAAAGCTCCCCTTTGCTTGTAATGCAAAGTGTGATTAAATGCATTATTTTTAACGCGTTATGGAGCACATGCATCGAAGCTTCTCAGCTGTGCTTGTGCTAAGAAAAGGAAAGATTTTAAAAATATCGTAACACGATTGTCAATGTAACCTTTTGTAAGTAGTGCCTGGAGGATTCAGTGTGGAGAAACTCTAGAGACAGCGTGTGTATTAACTTGTGGATTTTTCTGTGAGTATTTGGTGGCAGTGTGACGAAGTTGCTTCGGAAGACGGCGTTAGCATGAGCTCAGCTCAGAGCGAAATGAGGTAAATGGGAGGGGAGATGATGACGTGACTCCCCCACCCGCCTTAACTGTCAATCCCCACAAACACAGTCTCTCTGAATTTGCATAAGCACACCCCTTCACCTACAATTTTAACTTAGTTACAAAGTGATCAAAACTCTCGTTTATATCCTCGTCCTCTCATTAAACTTGTATCCCGCATTACCTGTGGGCATGTGAAACACCAGCGGTAGCCTGTCTATGAACTTAATTTAAAGTTTAGGTTTACACCTTGCTTTCTTTCCGAGATAGCAGCACTCATGAATATGGTAGTATATGTCACTCGCTCGCTTCTTATTGTTTCGCTGCCTTCTCAATTATATAATGCATGTTTTCTTAAGCGCTTTTTGGAGCTCTTCCTGGTTTTCTACGCACTGCGTTGACAGTCAGTTCACGTGATTACGTGGGAGGCGTGATGATGTCACACGAAACTCCGCCCCCCACGTCTTTCCAGCTGAACTCCATTACAGTTAATGGAGAAAAATACCTTCATGTTATGACCATTAGGCGTAGAATTTCGAAATGAAACCTGCCCAACTTTTGTAAGGAAGCTGTAAGGAATAAGCCTGCCAAATTTCAGCCTTCTACCTACACGGGAAGTTGGAGAATTAGTGATGAGTCAGTGAGTGAGTGAGTGAGTGAGTGAGTGAGTGAGTGAGTGAGGGCTTTGCCTTTTATTAGTATAGATAATACTATGTTAGCGCTGTCTTATTTTGTCACCAAAAAATTAAATTGATGATTACTGGGGATACATGTCTTTAATGACTCTTCCATTAATTACTGAAATCATTTAATCCAGTTCAGAGTTTCTATGACCACAGTCGGATTTTTGAACCCAGGGTTGTGCATCAGTGTGGTAGCAGAATTAACCACTGTGCCACCAGATCATAATTACGTTCCTTTTAAAGCAGAATATAAAGTGGAAGTAGACAAAGTAGTCCCCTCAAATCTGTGAAAAAAGCTATAATAAGATAAGAATTCAATTTAGTAGTTACCAGATGACATCAATATGTCACACTGTCATGCTAAGATAATCAAAACCTTGTATTTAGAACAAACCTTTACCCAACTAACTTATAAAATCAGGATACATAACAATAATAATTTGCTTACTATGATATCTGTAGCACCCAGAGATTAAATAACTTTCTAATATTCTGCCAAGATGTTCAGAATGACAGGCCACTAGTATAGTTAAAGTGGACCAGGAGATAAACATATACAGAATAAAAGGCAAATATCAAATGCCAAAAACAGTTGAAAAATCTAACCAGAAGTCAATAAATGCACACAAAGTCTTTTAGAAGCTATCCACAATCTTGGACGTAAATTAACACACAGCATTGGCTGTTTATGTCTCATATATGTGATGTCATGAAACACCACAACACAAACCACTCCCCCAACAACCAAAGTAGTGCCTTAGCAACAGAGCCACAAAATGAGAGCATCCATGAGAAATAAAACTACAGTATACTAAATACAAAACAAAATATTTTAAAAATTAACTGTATTTCATAGATAATTTACCTTGAAATCAGCCAGCCATTTTCAAACCCACTTAGTCCTGAACAGGGTCACGGAGGGTGCTGAAGCCAACCCCAGCTATCAAAGCATGTAAGGCAAGAACAAACCCTGGACAAACCCTGGACAGGGTGCCAGTCCATCAAAATGGCAAACAAACACGCACCCAACCACACACCCCAACCACACCGTAGGACCAAGTTAGCATCGCCAATCCACCTAACCTCCAAGTCTTTGGACTTTGGGAGGAAACCAGAGCACCAAGAGAAAACCCATGAAAACATGGGAAGAACATGCAAACTCTACACAGGAAGGACCCAGGACGTCAACTTTGGTAACAATAAAAGATGGATTTCTTGTGTGCCACCTACAGTTGACAAAAGGCAGTATTTAAATAGAAGGACCAGAAGAAGAGACTTAATTGTAAGACAGGAGAAAGAGTCATTGTTGAAATCAGTTCTAACTTTCAGTATAAACAAAAAAAAAAAATTAGAAACCAAATTCAAAGTCCAAAGAAATATTACAATATCACAATCTCAGTTGTCAACAGTACTGACCTTTACACCTTCACACCAGTGACAAAACACATCACACATTCCTGACTGTTTTACCCTAACAATGAGGCAGGAACCACTAACAAAATACCAACTAAATTGGTGGTGCTTACAGGAATCCACAATGGTGTTGCAGGAAGATGTGAAAATATTTTAATAATGTCAATCAAAAGAAAAAAAACAAGTGTTAGAATTGAATTTGTCTGGTATCAACACCTTGAAACAGATTTACAACTTTTGTCTAAAACCCAAGGAAAGTGTAGGAAAAGTTAAACAAAATGACTAATCGTAACATTTTAAGGTTTAAAACCTCTAAAAAGTTGACTTTAATATTTTAGATAAAATCACTACAACTGTAGAATTTTTTTAAAGGATCCCAAAGTACAACAGCAATGGTCAAACCGTGAATCTGAAGTAGAGAATGTTTATATTTTGCACTTTCAATCCTATGTTATGCTGTAATACTGTTCATACAGTGTAATTGTATTCCTCTGTGGCCAAAATAGTATGGTATTGGGTTTGCATGATTGAAGTCATCATTTAGATTAATTATTCATACATGGAATTTTTTCTTTCATATTTTTTAATTTTCTGATATAATGGCAATACCCATTATATACCCAACTTTCAAATGCTTACTCATGCAACAATCCCACAGACCTACAGTATAAAGAGGCCCCTTTCAAATTATATAGGGCAGTCAGAACCTGAAGACAAAGCATAACACACGTCAAACCAGCAGAATGGGGAATACCTCATAGGTTATACATCAATAATTATATGCTTTAAAATTGTATATCTTGTCAATATTATTTTACAGGGTGCGGACATGGTTAAAGCAATAACATATTGTGAATTTCTAGTTGTTTGTTTCCTAAAAGTATTTGAATTTGGCTATTTCATTATTTTTACCGTAATGGAAATAAAGGAGTATGGGTTTTGTTTGGTTATATTGATACTTTGATTCATAGTTTCTGACTTTCTGCTTAGCTTCTTTAACATTTACGTAACATTTTAATTTCATTTTTTTGATCATTTGTCATTTTGGTTAAAACAATAGTTACATTTTTTTACATCTCCTGGTTAACTATTTTCAAAAATGTCCATTTTAATACAAGCTTATTTCCCATCAGGCATAAAACATGACTAGTAAGCACATTGATAGAGGATTATCATTTTTCCTGCTAGCAAGATTCATAATCACAAGACACCTGATTGGTCAGAGAATATTAATTTTGTGCTGATGTGTTTATTGATTAAAGATAGTCTAGCAATGTGCCTACAGTATGTAGCAAGGTGCTGTGTGTCTGCATAAGTTATTGCTCTGAAGAATTAGTCACCTTATCATGGGTTTGGGCGGCACGGTGGCGCAGTGGGTAGCACTGCTGCCTCACCGGTCCTCCCTGCGTGGAGTTTGTATGTTCTTCCCGTGTCTGTGTGGGTTTCTTCCGGGTCCTCTGGTTTCCTCCCACTCTCCAAAGACATGCAGGTTAGGTGGATTGGCAATTCTAAATTGGCCTTAGTCTGTGCTTGGTGTGTGGGTGTGTTTGTGTGTGTCCTGCGGTGGGTTGGCACCCTGCCTGGGATTGGTTCCTGCCTCGCTCCCTGTTTTGGCTGGGATTGGCTCCAGCAGACCCCCGTGACCCTGTGTTCAGATTCAGCGGGTTGGAAAATGGATGGATGGATGGATCATGGGTTTGGCATCTGCAGTTCTGAGCCACCGTGAATCAAAATTATTTTTAAAAAATCCAGAACTTTCCTGAAAAAGAACATTTGAAATTCCTGCATGCAGCGCTGCCTGCTAAATGTGCACACAGAACAACATGCGTAGGTTGATGCTGCTGAGCCATGCCATACCCAAGCACAGCCAACCCTCACCTCAGTCCTGTTGTATCAGCCCTTGTGTTCACTTCATGTATGCAATCGTGTTTATGCTTTTATATACAGTAAGTCCTGAACATCTGTGGCTTTTGCATATTTGCGGGGTGTTCTGGAACTATATACCTGCAGAACTGAGGCAGATTTATGGTGCAGTCTTGGTAATTACATCACATCTGGTCAAGATAATATTTCTTTAAAGTGAAATGCACTTTATATAATATATGAAACAATAATGGAAAAAAATTCATAGCAAGCAGACGCTTACACAAAGATGTCTCTTGTGTATATTCTTATTTGTTCTTATTGAACCAAGTTAAATGATCTTGTTAATATTTTTGTCTTTAAGGCCAATGATGTTACCTGTGTGGAGCCAGCTTCTAAAGGTCAAGGTGCAGTTTTGCTTGTCAAATGGGAACGCATACATTTCCAAACTGCAGGCAGACACCACTTGAATTGGTTTATAATTCTTGACCATGCCGGAGGAGTTCACGTAGACATAAGGAAGATATGGTGACCTTCCCACATCGACACTGCCAAGTTTAAGAAAGAAAAAAGATCTATTGATATGATGCCTTACACAGTGAACACTTTGACAAAAAAGTCTATTAAGCAATCAACAATTTCAACTATATAGCCAACAAATTTTTAATCCTATTGTTTCTATTACAGTGTAGCATGAAGAATAAGTCATGAATCAATAGAGTGTGATGGTCAAGGCAAAATCATTTTCTGTTTAGTTGCCTTTTAATTGTATTTTGTACATACAAAATTATTAATTGGCATCAGTTTTAGGACAGACAATGTGAAGTATGAACTTCAATGGAGCTCAAGGAAAGACTACATACAGTATATAATAGTGTTCTTTTTTGTATATAATTTCTTTTAACTTGTCTGCATCCGAGTTAATCTTTTCCATCCTGCTACTATGTATCTGAAAATCATGACGAATAAGCATGGCGGTCCCCTAGCTTTGGTCAGAGGAAGCTACTTAGCTGTAACCTACATTAACAGGAAGGGCTACATAAGGGCAACAGGAGAAGACTGAAGTTTTGCCACTGATTTGTAGGAGGTATCAACAATTCCATGAAGAAAGGAGATTGGCTATCTACAGTAGATAGATTCACTGATTGTTAATAATGTGCCTATTGTGTTAAGTTACTCTTGTTAGGTTACTCTTGAAAAGTACAGCAAGTCTTGCTGGGGCCCGTGCAACTGCCATGGCTAGTCTAGGGACCTGGTTGTTGTTTGTTATAAAGCATTGCTCTTCAAAGGTGGATTTGAAGCCTGAAGAAGGTTATTCTCAGAACTACTTTGTTTTATTAAGACAGACTTTGTAGAAAACATAAGCATAGGTTGTATTAGTCAAACTAGTGTTATTGTCTGGCTGTGAACCTTGGGCCATCAGAAAGAAGATGGAGGAGTTGCTTATTAGAACAAAAATGTGAATGCTGGAGTTCTCTTTAAGAGTAAGAAAACCAAATGAACAAGTCTTCAAAATGCTAGTGGCCCAATATCTCTCTCTCTCTCTATATAATCCAACGTCCGTCTGTCTGTATGTCGGTCCGCTTTTCATGAGAGAACTACTTAACGGATTTAGATCAGGTTTTTTTCTATAATTTTCTTTGAACATATCCGGTTGATTTTGTGACCTCTCTCATCGCGCTAAGTATCATAGTTTGCTGGCAGTACCGATTTATTTGCGCAAATCTGAGAGACACGCAGTGGGCCGAGTGGAGGGGAGCAGGGCCCTTCTCACTCACGTGCCAGCCTCAGTGCATATTTTACATCCGCTTAGGTAGCGAACAAGAGAACTATTTAACGGATTTAGATTAGGCTTTTTTCTAGAATTTGCTTGATTTTCTGACTTCTCTCATCACGATAAGATTCATAGTTCACTTGCAGGAGCAATATATTCACACTAATCCGAGACAGAGGCTGTGGGCCAAGGGCAGGGGGAAGTGTGACATCAGGGGTAGGGAGCCAGGCAGGGCCCTTCTTGCTGTTCTGTTTCACTTCTACGCGGGTGAAGCCGCTAGGGATGGCTAGTAGTGTATATAATGCAAAAAAGCGGTAAAAAGTAAGATGAGGTGGTTTGGGCACATTATACACAGTGGGAAGGACATGACTGAAAAAGGTGTTGGTTTGCTGCTCCACCATAGGATTTGAGCTTAGCCACTTGTAGAGCCAGCTCTACCATTCAGGTGAACTAGGCAGCCATCTAGAGCGGCAAAAAATAGGGGGTAGCATTTCTCTTCAGTACTGACCCTGACTTACAAATACTCTGTCAGACTGACACTGTTTGATATTATTTTTGCTTACTAGTGACATTGGTCTTAGCATCTAATGACCTTCATGGGCCCTTCATGAGTGGTCTTCAAAATCCATGGATTCACTGCACTCAGATTCACAGAGGTTCACTTTACTTTGAACATCTTTCTTTCTTCATTTTCTTGAGATGCTAGTTGATAGTTTTACTTTTATTTTAGTACTATTAGCGAGTGAGTTGTTTATCTTACGGACTCCTCAGTTTAATATCTGTGTTTACAAATTTTGTAAATAAAATATACTCAGTTCTAAAATGCTAAGTCAAATTTGCATTAATCAACTTAATATCTATGATAATTCCCCCTCCCCTATAACAGGCAGAAGATTTAATGCTTTTTCTTTTTCTTGTACTTCATGTTACATACTATGTTTATTCTCTCCTGCAGAGCTGCCCCTTCTTATACACATATCATGCACTGCACATGGGGCCCGTGATCAAAGGGCCATTATTGGGGTGGGGGGAAGGCCTTATGGTGTTATTGCTGTCAAATTAACATCATTGACAATCACCTGATAATTTTCCAATAAAAGAGCAGAGAGATGGCTTCAAGTCTACACCAGTCAGGAGCACAGAAAAGAAAAATTGGGAGTGACCACCTCTCGATTTTCTTGTATACTGAGACATAGGGATGAGTCATTCAATATTGGTAAAACGAAAAAAAGTCTTATTATTATTTACCTTATTATTATTTTTAAGGGTTCTATGTTGGCATAATATTTTAAAATGTAAATAATGCACCTTTCGAATGGCATCAATTTGCCATACCGATGCACTGTAGTAGGATCTACTACAGTAAACATCTGGGGCCTCATGCATAATGCCATGCATAGAATTCACGCTAAAACATGGCGTAAGGACAAACGTGGAAATGTCCGTACACACAAAAAAATCCAGATGCATAAATCTCTGCGTTCACCAACTTCCACGTTCTTCCACTACATGAATCCCAGTCTGCTTGAAAAGTAACGCACATGCATGCACCCGCTGACACTCCCAAACTCCTCCCAGAATTATGCCTCCTTGAATATGCAAATCAATATAAATTGCTCTTAAAGCTCAGCGTTCTATGAAAAGGCAATGGCAAAAGCATGGGGGGATATAGAAGAATTTCAGCCAATACCAAGTGGGGCAAGGAAAAATGTTGGTTTAAACAATGGTATAAACAATAAAAGGAAGTTGATCGAGTGACACAGAGTGTCGTAGAAACTCGAAAGCTCAAGTTCACAAAGTCGCACAGTGCCCGAAATAAAAAGAAGTTGTCAGATATCAAAGTCGCCGTGAAAAGGCGAGTCATAGCCCACTATCAGAGTGTCATATGAAAGCTTATTAGGGTACAGAGAAAAGAAAAAAAATAGGGACACAGTGAGAAAAAAGCACGAAATGTCAACTTTAATCTCAACATTTCCACTTTAATCACATAGTTTATTTTGTTATTACAGTAGAACATCATAAACTTCATCTTTAAATCGTTTAATTTACTAGTTTCTCAAATACCATCGTAACTAAAGTAGCACGTTAAATGCTTTGTTTTCTATGTGTCCTTCTATGTGCTCTATGTGTATGAATCACTACGTGCTTCTTAAATGGGCTTTGTCTTCCTCCGACAGGACACAGAATCCATTACATTTGTGATATTACAGCTCTCTGAATAATTAAAATACTATGTGTTGTGTATTGTATGTTCAGTAACAAGTTCAATTTATATTGATGTTGATTGATATTCCTGTTGTTGGTAACTTCCTGTAGAATGTTAGTGGGTGGGATTTTAGAAGGAAAAAGGAAGTTCTTAAAAAAAGGCATCCTGGTCTTTTTCTTTGTACTGAGAGAACCTAATGAGAAACTGACACAATTTTTACAGTTATTAAAATACTGTATTAAGAATCACTATCAACGCCTGTGTGTCATCAATAGATGTTATACTATGATGTATACTTGATATAATTTTCATAATGATAGGAGTTAAAGCATGTTATTAAACATGGGAACACGGTGGCGCAGTGATAGTGACGAGCTGGTGCCCTATCCAGAGACTGTTCCTGCCTCCCGTAAGATGCTTGCTGCACCGTGTGCGACCTTTGATGAAACAATTAATTGCGGCAGTACTGTCTCATTGAAACGTACTAACGCCCAATTCCTGTCCTTTCTTTTCTTTCTCCAAGTAACCAATCGCCACACAATCAGCTCTATAATAGATGTTAAGCCATCTGTAAGCTTAGAATGCGATTCTTCAAAACCTTTAAGGAAAATTGAAATATCTTTGTAGTATATGTTTAATTATTTTATCCATCTATCTTTCCAGTGTCGTGCCAGCTCCAGTAAGAATACAGCACAAAGCAGGAACAATCCCTGAACTAGCTAGCGCTGTGACACCATGTCCTCACATGTTTAATCATTAACAATATAGATTATTTGAACGATGTTAACATTTATCTGTATAATACTGTATAATAAACATATTTTGCTGCATTTTATCTTAAATATGATATCATCATCATATGTAAATACGCACTTTATAAAGTGGCACAGGTTGTGCAATATTATAACTGTATCGCGTAATTGTACTAATAAGTACAAACAGTTCTACATAGAGGACCTGATGGATTGATTGAGTGTGTTTATAGTTCTTGGGATGACACTTTTTTTGAACCGCGATATCCCTACAGGAAAGGTTCTGAAGCATTTGCCGTATGATAGCAGTTCAATAGACAGTGCACATGGCTGAGGCAGCGTGTGCTTGATGCTGTATACTGATAATTCTCTTTCTGATTAGCTGCTGTAGAGCTGTGATTCCACACTCAGATACAGTGGGATAAATACTCTGAGTGGTGCATTGAGAGGAACAATTCTAAAGCGGCTATGGTATTTGGAATAGTTTGGCCATTCCGTGGACCATTATATTGTTACAGGATAATTACAATCAGATGCCTTAAACTAATAAACAATTTGCGGTTAATTTCAGTGCATTTGATAAAGCCGCATCAGGGATGTGGATATAAAAAAGAAAGGGAAACCACACTTGAACTTGCTTTGATGCTGGGTGCCGCCAGTTTGCAAAACTGAGCAGGGAACTCACGTACGCCAAGCATTTAGCTGGCGTGAAAATGTGTGTGGCTTTACGCCATGTTTAGGTTTTATACATTGCGATTTGAGCATGGAAATGGGAGTATGCAACATTTTTGTGCGTAAACACCGTTTATGCACGAGGCCCCTGGTGTTTATGCAAACATAGTATTTTTTTAACAGCATGACGCAACATGTTTCACTGCTGGTATGCACGTGTTTTAATATCTAAAATTGAAATTATCTAGAAAACTGTATGCTTTCTGAGAGGCATCAAGATAAAAAATGTCCAAAATGATTTGCTTTACCGTAATACATATGTTGAAAATTTGCCATGATAATTTTATTATGGAGAATAATTCAGGTAAATTACCACTTTTAGTAAGCAGAAGTGAGTCAAAAGTAGCAAGAGACTTTAGTAATGTGTGCAATGTAATACTTGCACATAAAATTAAATTTACATAAAGCAAAAACATTCTCAAATATGTATGTATTACCATTTCAGAAAAATGATTACATTTTTAATATTTTTGTGGAAACGTTTCAGGCAAAGTACCAGTTCCGGTTAGCGGAAATAGCTCAAAAGTTGATAGAAATCTAAGATTTGTACCTAATACTTGTATACAAAATTTAGTTGGCCTAAGTGAAAGTGTACTCAAGTTATCGTGTTTGCATACATACATACACACAGACAGACACACAGACATAATTCCAAAAATGGTATTTTCGCACTCAGGGAGATCTATAATGTCGTGATTCATTACAATTGAATTTTTGGATGATTCCAATACTTCCCCTATATAAGAAAGTAAAAAAAAACTAAAGCATAAAGAAGCAGCTCATACTTCACTTATAGGTGTGTTTAGCAAACTAATTTTGTCTAACTTTGAGTAAGCTAGCTAACATTATATCAGTTCTCACTACACTAAAGTAAGCTGTTTACTGAAGTAACAATGGATTAACAAAACATTATGTGTAATAGTTTTGATATTGAGTGTTTAACAGATATTTTCTAATGTTGCAGTATGCAGCTTACACATGGTTGTTGATTATTAAATAATCATATAAGGACTCATACACATTGTTAAAGGCTTAGTCAACTTATTAAGTCCACTGAGTGTTGTTGCATTGAGGACACCTTTGTCCAAGAATACATTTTCTTTTAGGACCCTGGTTCGGCTAAGGGGCGGCACTGCTAGCCAGAGACTCTTTCCATCACAGCTGTATCTACAGTATTATAATAATTAATGTCGTTCTTGTTTATGGGGTTTATCATGGAATTTTCCAAATTTAATCAAATATGAAGTGATTTACTTTTTTTACTTAAAACTTAAAAAATTCAACACATTACATTGGACAAAGTGAAATTGACATAGCTTTGCTGTTTTTGGTGATGTTCTAGTTTATATCTTTAGATATAAAAAACATAAGGACTGGGAATCATTCACATGTGAACAATAACTTAAAAATTGAGCCTTAAAAAATTCCTCCATAGATATTGGATAGAGAACCTGAAAAACAAATAGACTTGCAGCTATCGTGTTAGGAGTCCACAGAGCAACTTTGACAAATTATTCTGAGATATAAGGTGCAGATAAACATCCAAAATGTGAAGATTCAATTAGAAACTCCAGGGCATTGCCGAGAATAACAGTACTGACACTAGACCTGGTGGTGTGTGTATTAGGACAGCATAACAGTTAAGTATGGAAGTTCAGTGTGATGTGTTTTTGGTGACAAGCAGGAAAGGAAAGGATTTAGACAGATAGAACGGAGTATCAAACTCAGATTCTGGAGGGCCACAGTGTCTACAGGTTTTCTATCCAGCCACTATCTTAATTAGTAACCAGTTGTTTCTGGTAATTTAACATAATTCTTTAACCTTAATTATAAATGACTTACTTGTTTTTTTCCTTAACTGTCAACCAAACAATAAAAAGATGTAAGTAAGCCAACAGATAACATGCTAACTCAGAGGTCTCAAACAGTCCTGAAGGGACACAATTTAATTCCAGCCAATCTATTATTTACAGTAGCTGATGATAAAATCAATTATTTAAGTCAGTGTCTTTTTTATATTGTTCTCATTCAGCAATACCAGTCTTTACCAATACTGATTTTCTAAGATCACCATCCAAATGCTTTGCTTTTATTGAGATAGATAGTGCATGAAAGACACCAATGCAAATGGCACCTGAGTTAGCCTGCTTGTCTCTTGACTCACTTTGCAACTCATTATTGTGCAGCTGTTGCTTAAAGGAAAAAAAATGAAACAATTAAAATCAAGTCAATAAAGTACTGTATGTTTCATTTGCATTAGTCATCCAATAAATAAGCAAAAAAGTTTGTTTGTCCTGATGTTCAGCACAACACAATCAACAAGTGAGAGGAAAAGTAAATATCTAAAAGCTTCATGATTAATAAAAAAGGTTTAAATGCATGAACATGATTTGAAAAATTAAGGAAACCCTTAAAACGGTAAATTTTAATTTAATTTGGGAAAAAAATTATACACCAAGGTTATGAGAAATGTGGTAACACTGTCATATCATCCACACGTAATCAAGGCTATTATTTTAACCAGAATCAGAAAGGGAGAAGATATTTTCAATACATGTATACCTACGATTTCCAATGAACTCCCTTTCACATTCAAACAACTTGAATTTCCAATATGTCTTGCATTTGCGATGCCCACAGATAAAGTGCAAGGACAATCACTTAAAGTTACTGGAGTTTACCTCAAAGAACTGTGCTTTTCTCATGGCCAGCAATATGTTGCCTGTTCCACAGTAGGATCAGGAAATAATTTGATACGTTCTTGCTCGTGATGTTGAAATGAAAAACAATGTGTACCATAAGGCACTCTTAATCCGTTATTTGTTAATAACGACAGTTTGACTTTTGAACAATATTCGAATAATAAATTCTTTGCCAAATAGTAAATAACCCTAATCTGAGCGACAGCTGGGTAACCTCACTAGTAGGTTATTAATGGTGAAAGTTGCTGGAACAAAAACTTGTAACAACTAAGGTCTTTGAGGGACTGAGTTTGACAATCACGGACAAGATCATGGAAACTACACTTCTAGAGATGGAATTTCATGTTACTGGTGAGGAAAGATCCACAACTAGCATTGGATGCTGAAAATTATTGACCAGAGGTTTTTGTTGCATTACCACCAGAATATAATCATTTCATTATTTGAGCACCTCCCATATCACATTCAGAAGGGATTGATCTCCATTTCTGGAAAGGTTAGAACCTTGAAACCATTCAAAATTGTCATTTTCAAACCCACTTAATCCAGACCAGTGTCGTGGTTGGGGCTGGAGTTTATCCTAGCTAGAATGTCATTCCATCGCAGGGCAAACACACACCAAACACACACTAAGGCCGATTTAGCTTTGCACATTCACCTAACATACAAGTCTTTGGACAGTGGGAGGAAACCGGAGCACCATGAGGTAACCCACCTAAGGAGGAGCCAAGATGCGGACCCTGGTCTCCTCTAACTGCAAGGAAATAGTGCTACCATTATACCACCCACCATTCAATATTTCAAGAGGAAATGGTAGGATGGAGTAATGCTGACCACAAATGGGCAGACTAATAAGAAAGAGAAGAAGTGGATAGAGGCAGCTGCCTTAGTTTGATTTTGCTCTTTTATACAGTGTTTCATATATCTTGAGTAAGCTAAAATGGTGTCAAAGAAAGTGTCTGTTACTATACCTAAATAATTTCATGCATATATTTCAACAGACTAACAAAAAAAAAAAGAAATGTCAGTTGTCTTTCTATTACTTCACTAATTAATTGAGCCTTTGTTCATGATAACCTTTAAAAACTATGGACATCTTTCCATCCATTTTCTAACTCCTTGTCCAGTTCAGGGTTATAGGAGCTGGAGTTTGACTAGTCAAACTGAGGGCAACATGGGAACCAGTGCTGAAAAGAGCCCTAGTCCATCTCTGGGAGTACTTATTCACACACCCATATTCACTTATACTATGAAAATGTAGAACTATACTGTAGATTAATCTAAAAGGACATATCATGGAAATGTTGGAATGTAAATTAAATTACCTGGAGGAAATGCTACACAGGCAGTACCAAGGCCAGAATTCAAAATGCAAGGACCTCCTATTTGTGAGGATGAGCTAATGAAGACTGGCTTTTAAAAGATGCCAACTTTCTGAGTAACAGCACAGTAATATACCAAAATAATTCCTTGTGATCCCCTTTAATTTAATTAATACAATATTTTTCTAAAAAGATTAGACTCTTAAGGCAAAGAAATAAAGGAATTTCTAAATAATCTTACAATTCACTGATGATGATGTCAGGAACCCAGATGGCATCTGAAGACAGGGAGATTTCATTAATACCATCAAATGCTGCAGGGTCCCACATTAAAAACTGATCATTCCAAATCTGCAAATGATGTAAAGTTTACAGTGTAAAATAAGGGAAAATGAAAAAAACATTTGAATTTTTTTAAAGATAGTCACAGCATAATCTTTTGACCTTGGCAAACATCTATGTATTTGTGAGATGACACAGATGAGATGACACAAATTCAACTGTCAGATTCATCCAGACATATTATATCTTTTGTTTATAGAAATATTTTTCACTTTCAGCTCTAACCTGACCTTGACTCATTTTTCATTTATGCCCTGTGGTCCTTTTTTTCTGAAATTCCGCAGAAGCATAATTCTATAATATTAAGCATACTATCAAAAATACTTCTGCATTGCAAAGGTTATACAGTAATGACAATCCTTTTGATAATTCACGCTCGACACATCTGCCAAGTTTGGTTGCCTTCTGATTTACGGTGTCAATGTTCATTTTCAGAAAGCATTTTTTTTGTCTGCCGTGGTTCAGAATATAAAACTAACATCTTACTTTCAGGAACAAGTTGACTCAACAAGACTGGTTAAGAATTCTTCCTGCATCATAAATAATTGCTACCTTCAATTGAGTCTCAGGAACTTAAATTAACATCTTGTTTAGCTGACATTGTGTCAAAGCACTTGCTTCCACAGTTCTGTGAGTCTTTGACTGAACTTGGAGACAGAGATACAAATAATGACCGCTGTCATTCTCACACAAAGTTTAATACACTATCACAAAAGAAGAATTTTAAGTGCTATTCTAAATTTGTAGTTGCTAGCTCATATTAAAGATTATTTCTATGTAGATTTCAATGTTGAAAAATGAGTTTCATTAAACCTAATTAAACCCAACTGCATTTAGTTATTCAATTGAAAGTCTCTAGTCAAAATGGTGACTGATATGCCTGTACTTCCTTTTACGCTGAGAAGAACCAAGGACCAAAACCAACATAGCAGTCATTGTTATGTTTTAGGCTTACATATACATTCAGTTTCCAGTTATGAAGGGAATTAGTCCAGTGGATCAAGACTTGTTTTAAAATGAGTTCATCATGAACAACGGGATGCTGTTGGAAACTTATTAAGGGTAAATTTCAAAGAAACATTAGGACATTACACAGAGAACAACAAACACTTGGAATAAGTTACCAAGTAGTATTGTAGACAATAAGACTTTAGGGACTTTCAGAACTAGTCTTGATGTTTTTTTAGAAGAATTAAGTGGATAGGACTGGCGAACTTTGTTGGGCTGAATGGCATGTTCTCATCTAGATTGTTCTAATGTTGTAATGTTCTAATTTAATCATTTTAAAGTTTTTGTACTTGTTCATATCAGTTCTCTTAATTTTGTACTACTTATGTATTATGTAGTCACTTTGTATAATGTATTGGGGTTTTTATTACATTTAGATATGTTTGTGCTCTGTCCCTTTTTGTGTTCAATGTTCTTTGTGGGTAGTTCCCTCTGGCTGTATATTGAGTGAGGGAAAAGGCCTCAGGAGCAGTTCATTGAAATTTGTTAGAGGATATTCAGATATTGCATTTTGAATTTGATTTAGATTTAGGGGTTATTGACTATTTTTTGCTCTTTTTCTTGGTTTTTTCTTTAAAAGTGCATTTAGGGATTTGGTTACCATGGATGGCTTTTTGGTCATTTCTTTTTGTTCATATTTAAAAGCTTTTATTATTGCCCATTTTTTGTTTAACATATCTTTCATTTATAAAGTTCCAGTATTCTCAATATATGCCAGAGATTTCACAGTTCTCCCTCTTGTGAGATATTGTTGAGATGTTGAGACTTTTAATAGCATTTTTGAACATTTAAACCAGTTACCCCATTTTGGGTCATAGTCAGCCCGAAGCCTGTTGTTCATGGAGACTAGATGGAATAGGGAGAGGCTTTTCTGGACAAGCCAGTGGGAATTCTGGACTGCTTTGGTGGTCCATTTGAAGGCCTCACACAACAGCTAATTTGGGACTGTAATTACAGCAGTCGTAACTGACATGTTAATGGAAACCTAAAGATTTTTCTTTTCATTCTTTTAAAATTGAAAAGTTTGCTAAACATTTATTTCAATTAATGAAAAACGTCCAAAATGTTACATAATAATTGGTTCATTACTGTACCAGGTTGGCATGCCGATTGAAACAAAGCAAAGTTATGGACTCAGTAAGCATTTGTGGAATCGTTTGCTAGCCAATACATTCCCAGTTGCTGTACACCTTCTGACTGAAATTGCTTTCATGCACATATTTTTATATAAGTAATCAAACATTTTCCTCAACAGAATGTTATGTATCAAACCTCTTCATATCTCATCTCATCAGTCGTAACTCCTCTCTTATGTCCATAGGTTTTTAGATACAAATCCAGCAGAGACCATGGTGCTGAAAGTAACATCTATAATTTTTTGCTTTCTGTTTCTTTACTTTGCCTTTCTGAGCACACAAATCTACAGACATTCTATGCCAAAACAATGTGAAAAGCAGTCAGCATGTTGTTGAAGTGTATATTGGTCTAATAAGGCACATCTGTCTAATAAATTTATATTTATTAATTTTCTTAATGTAGGGCATTTTCAGTATCAATTTCTGTACAAGGGCAGCATGGTGGCGCAGTGGTAGCGCTGCTGCCTTGCAGTTAGGAGACCCGGGTTCACTTCCCTGGTCCTCCCTGCATGGATTTTGCATGTTCTCCCCGTGTCTGTGTGGGTTTCCTCCGGGCGCTCCAGTTTCCTCTCAAAGACATGCAGGTTAGGTGGATTGGCGATTCTAAATTGGCCCTAGTGTGTGCTCGGTGTGTGGGTGTGTTTGTGTGTGTCCTGCGGTGGGTTGGCACCCTGCCCGGGATTGGTTCCTGCCCTGGGATTGGCTCCAGCAGACCCCCATGACCCTGTGTTCAGATTCAGCGGATTGGAAAATGGATGGATTTCTGTACACACTCATATTAGATTTGTTTTTGGTTTTCATGCAGGAAGTAGTTTACCTGTTGGTCTAAGTCTGGAGTGGGAGAGATCTGTGAAACCAGCCATACCAAATGATTCCTCTTTATATACACGTGATTTCTTTTATGCACATAATATTACAGTGACAAAGAAGAAAAACAAAAAATAGTCAGTGATGTCTTCTAGAATGGCCCCAACAGAGGTGGCTGTAAACCACCATAAGCCTGCCCCCTCTCCAGCTTCAAGACGGAAGCTATACGTGAAAAGAGGAAGATTAACTCTTCATAACCAATTAAAATGAAGGAGAACCCCATTCATCTGCAAAAGAGTGATGCTACTTGTAAAGTACACTTAACTACTCTGTAACTACAGCAGTCAAACCCTGTTTGAAGAAAGTAATACTTGTCATCATTAGTAAGTTGGGGTTCAAGTGACACATTTAATTAGGGAAGCAGCAAAATAACATGTGACAGTTGAACATTAAGATGGCAAAACAAAAACATGTTCTTGGTAAATGGAAATATTTTAAAGTCATAAGCTGAAGAAATCTAGTGGATCATGCACCTGAAGTAGAAAAGGCAAATTCAGCAAAAAAATGAAATGTTGGATGGATAGATAGATTATTCATCCCATGAAGTATGATGTGATATCAAAAGCCCTGAATTAAAGTTAAAAGGATTTTATATTTATTTTTTCGTTGTTCTGAACCTTCAGAGATGTACTTTCTCCAGAAATGCTGTTTACTAAAGTTTTTGTCCTTAGCACTGCCAACTGAACATATTTCAATTATACTTTACCATTTTCTAAGCCCACTTAATCCTGAGCAGGGTCACTGGGGGCTGGAGCATATCCCAGCAAGTATATGGCGCAAGGCTGGAGCAATCCCTTGAACAAAGCACCAGTCCATTAAAGGGGGAACACACACACAGACACCTCACAGCCAATTTAGCATCATCAATCTGCCAAGCCTGAATGTCTTAGGACTGTGAGAAGAACCCACACAGACACAGGGAGAACATGCAAACTCCACACAGGGAGGACCCAGGATGTGAACCCTGGTCTCCTGCCTGTGAAGTGCTACCACTGCACCACAGTGCCACCCATCTCAGTTATAATGAACTTTAAATTATTATGATTTGTTTATGTTCATCCAGTAGAACTTATTTTGTTATAACATCTGTTTATCATAATTGGAATGTTCATGTTTATGTATTTTAATGTCGCAATGTTAATTAGTTTACTCTTAATTCTTTAGGCCAATGGTTTTCAAGTTCAGTCTTGGGGATCCTAATGGCTGCAGATTTTTATTCCAACCAATTTTTGAATCATTGTGCCATTCTTACTTACAAATGACCTCATTGAATATTTATCTGGTCTACAGACATACCTACAGAGTTAATAAATGTTTGTATTATCGGCCCAAGCTTTAACTTCTTATGGTTTTTTTTTTGCCATTTTTAAATTAAGTAGTTACTGTAGTGTTTGTTCCCTTAATTGTATTTAAAGGCTGACGATTAGCAATGAACAGTGCAAACACAGATGCTGTTAAAGGAGAACAGTTACTTCAACCCCATTTTCACTCATTTGCTCAGTAAGAAATGTTTCTTACAAATGAGCAAACAAGTGAATATGACACTGAAGTAATTGCTTCCCTTTAGCATTCAGTGCTGTCAACAGACTTTCTTAGAATAAGAGAATAAAAAGGGGCAATTCACTAAACACGGAGATCAATTAAAAGGAAAAATGATGCACTGATAGTCCTACTGTCTACCATACTACTAGGAAGCTTATTCTATGTGTCTATGGTTCTCTGTGTAAATAAAAACTTCCTAATGCTTGTGTGAAATTTAACAAGTTTCTGTGTTCCTTTTTTCTTGATGAACTCATTTTCAAATAACAGTCTTGATTCACTGTAATAATTCCCTTCATAGTTTTAAACACTCTTAATCTACTTTTGCTTAAAATGAAAAGGCTCAGCTCTTTAAATCTTTTCTCATAATTCATCCCCATCACTCTTCTCTGGACTTTTTCCAGTTCTACTATGTCATTTTTGTAGCCTGGAGACCAAAACTGCACAGAGTACTCCAGATGAGGCCTCACCAGTGTGTTATAAAGCTTGAGCATAACTTCCTTGGACTTGTACTGCACACATTGTGCTATATAACCAAACATTCTGTTAGCCTTCTTAATGGCTTCTGAACACTGTCTGACTGTTGATAGTGTTGAGTCCGCTACTACCCGGAAGCATTCCAGGTGCTATCCAATTAATTTTGGGCAACACTCCCAGAATTAACACCTGTAAGTACTCCAGGCTCCCTTGGACCTTCTTCTGGTAGCAGTTCCAAGTGTGTTAGAAGTGCTGCCATCCAGCACTCCTGAAGTGACCAGGTGACACCTAGCGGTGACCACGGGCAACAGCAGGGCTGAGCTTCTAAGCTCCAAGCCCATTGTCTCAACGTATTCCTGGGGTTTGTCCTCTCATGTTCCGGGGGAGGTGTTGTTCCCAATATGTTGTCTTCCCCGGTCCTTCCATCTTCAGGACATCCTGGTCAGGGGGCTTCCCCGGTTATTTGCCACAATATATATATAATTATTATATATAATATATATATATATATATATCCATCCATCCATTATCCAACCTGCTATATCCTAACTACATGGTCACAGGGGTCTGCTGTAGCTAATCCCAGCCAACACAGGGTGCAGGGCAGGAAACAAACCCCGGGCAGGATGCCAGCCCACTGCAGGGCGCGCACACACACACACACAATCCCCACACACCAAGCACACACCAGGGACAATTTAGGATCGCCAGTGCACCTAACCTGCTTGTCTTTGGACTGTGGGGTGGAAACCAGAGCACGGGGAGAACATGAAAACTCCACGCAGGGAGGACCCGGGAAGCGAACCCACTGTGCCACCATGCCGCCATATATATATATATATATATATATATATATATATATATATATATATATATATATATATATATATATTGTGACAGTAGGGGGCGCTAGTGCTCCCTTGAACCCTCAGGTACAACTCCAGACACCGGGTTAAAGTCCAAGACTCTTTATTTCCTTTTCCCACAGTGCACCAAGCACCTTTCACACTACTCATACAATTAAACTACGCTACTAACTATAATAAACACAATACTCTCCAACAATAAACTCTCCTCCTTGCCCAGACACTTGCTCCTCTATCTCCCAGCTCAGCTCAGTGTCTGGACTGAGGCACCGTTGTTTTATAGCCCCTAACCCGGAGGTGTTCCTGTCCCAACAGTCCACAGTTCCTTATTCCTTCCGGGTCAGGACAAACAGTTCCTTCCTGTCACATGACCGTGACGTACTCCCGGGTTATAGGGCACACAAGAGCCCATGAGCCCCCCTACAGCGACTCCTGGTGGTCCCCAAGGTACTGCTGGAACTCTGGGCACGATCCTGCTGTCGGGAGAGCTCCTCCTGGCAGCCTGGGGGTGTGGACCGGCATGGGAAGCCGGCAGTCCTCCACAATATATATATATATATATATATATATATATATATATATATATATATATATATATATATATATATATATATATATATATATATACATATATATAATTATTATATATGTGTGTGTGTTTCTTTTTAGATGATATGAAATTTTCAGACCAATGCATATATGAATGTTTACAGAAAACAAGTCAGGACTACTGTACTGTAGATTACCAGGCAGTTTAGACTACAAACTTCAGTCCAGTCAGAAACTGATTATAACGACATAACATATTCAAAACTCACTTACTGTAATGAACACTGATAGGGGGCTGGAGCCTATTTTCACTTTATTGAAGGCAAGGTAGGAAGCAATCATGACCAGGGCACCAGTCCATCACAGGGCCAGTATAACTGAATACTCTGCTATTATCTTATGTCAATTTTATGGCCCTCAAATAACTGGCACTTCAATTTACAATGAGCTATGAACTAATTGAGTTAAACATTTTAAGATTTGCTGTATATTATTTCTCTAATGGCTATATTGACAATGAGGTCAAAAGTACTGAGGTAAAGAATCATTCTGTCTGTAGATGGAGAAAAATGTGTGTGATTTCCGTAAATACTTCACTTACCTGCCGGTACCATATGCTTGTGGTCACTTTCTGGTTTTGACCATCCTAGAAGAAGACATAAGGTTTAGACATTATTTGATGCATTTAACAAGAACACTTTAGTGTTTAAAAGGATCTCAGACAGAAATCAATGTCTTTTTTGTCATTAATGTGATATGCCTTTTGTTAGCAGATTTTCGATGAAAAGAGAATGAAGTATGAAAGACCATTTTCAATAGTTTTTTTTTTTCTGGATAGCAAATGCATCTGTATTGACTGTCGTCTAAACATCTATCATACTGTGTAAGAAAAGCTCTTTGTAAATCAGCTATTTTTAGTGTAAAATGGATCACTTATTTGTAGAGTTCATGCACAGATTTATTATAAAGCTTATAACATAAGGTCATACTGCATATCTCTTTTTTGAATAGTAAATTTAAGAAATGTATTCATTTTTTATTTTTGAGTGAGAAATGGAAGTAATTTTATATCACTTTACCTCCAGTAGAAATTAACCATCTTTTCATTGTGAATTTTCACTTAGATTGGCTTTTTCTACTTGGGGTTTGAATTAGGATTTCAAGTTCCTGGTGCTTATCCATTAGTAGGGCTGAATCTACATAATAGCTGAAACACAAAGTCTCTTACAAGCCTGGGTCATCTTCTGTGTTCAAAAATGGTGAAGGATGTGTGGATTGACCTCCTGGTTCATCCTTATTGCCTTATGTGCATGACTGCTAATCTAAGTCAAGAGAGGTAACGTCTATAAACTAGAAAATAAAAGAGACTGTATACCAAAGCTATTTAAGTGTGAAGGTTTGTTATTGATACTACAAGTCTAGTTTACTTTCTAAACATTGCCGTGTAATGGAAAAACAACAACTTAATGCAATAACCCACTTAATGTAGTCATAGTATGAATGGGAAATTCAAAAACAGATATCTCATTTCTTGGTCAGTGTTTCATTGCTTAACATCTAAATGGCCAATGTTTGAAAGCTATGCATCTTGTCCAATGAAAGTCTGTGGAAAAAGTCAAAATGTTGACCTTTGACACTGATATTTGTGATGCAGCTTTAATATCTTGACTTTTGAAGAATATCTTATTTTAAGAACATTAATTAATATAGTACAAGGACATGCTATAGCGGAAATGCAAGGAATGATTTGACAGGCAATTGGGCAATCCAAAAAAATTCTCACCCTGATATTTTAGTTCACAAATGACTTTTCAGGTATTGATACTGGTATGAAAATGATTTTGCTCTTCCTATTTACTGTTCTAAAAAGAAAATGATTAAGCAAATAAACATGGAAAATGTATGTAGGTTTTCTTTTGTAAAAGATTTTAGTATACAGCACTTGGTCTGCCACACATGTTGTGCATACAATCTTAATATGCTCATAAAGACTCAGTGCACATGCCTGCACATTAGCAAGGACAAACATGCACACTAAAGGACATTTGTTTTATAGACTGATTTGTTGTCCTACCTGAAATTTCTATATTTGTTAGAAAATACTACTTTACATTCTCCCTACTGTGCCTTGCTGTTTGTAGCAGTTATCTTTGTCCTTCTCTTCAGCTACATTTTTTGGTACATAACACTGTATGATGATAATAAGTTAAGAGTTGAAGTGAACTTTGACCATCCTGTCATATAATGGTTTCCTTTATACAATGTGGTTACCTTCTCCTTAGAGACTATCTAGGCTACACCTTGTATGTGTCAATCAACATGTCCTGAATAGAAAATGACTGATCCATTACTGGTCACTTGACATCAGTAGCCATTCCAATGACATTCAACAATTCAATTCTAAATATGCATCAGAGACTGAAAAGAAAATTGAAACTCCAAGGTACTTGGAGAGTTCATATTCTCAACCTCTTCTGCAGGAATCAAGAAGCCGGAAATAGTGGTTGCTAGGTAACAGGCAGGGGGAGATGATGGCTTCCCATGCAGAAAGATTTTCCAGAGGAAGAAACACAGTAATGTGCATAATGGTGCATTTAAGGATATCTTTGTGGGAATAATATGCAGAATGTCACATTTTTTAAAAATGCACCGCACTCCTCCATTGTCATGTTTAAGAGAGGCATACATTATATTGATTTTACTGGTGTGCAACAGACTACATGCATTACACGGCTGCAGATAAGAACACAGGCAAACACAGAAGTGTTAACAATATTTTTAAGAGCAATATTATTTTACAATTTAAAAAACCTTTAAAACCTCCAAAAGAATCTTTTAGTGAGCTTCACCTTTCACAATTACAAACTTACCTGCAAATCGAATTTTAGGAAGTGGAGGGGAAGTTAGAATATTGGAAAAGGGCTTTTGGTAGATAGAGGGTTGAAGACAAATAGGAAGAAGACAGAATATGTAAGGTTTAATGATGATCAGGATTAAGAAGTTGGAGAGAGCTATTGAAAAGCATGGATAAGTTTAACTCTTAGAGGGCTGAATATTTTTTCCAAAAAACAGAGTTTTCTGAGAAGCACACAAAGCAATGGTTTCACACAAAAATCAACATAATATGTTTGTTGCTACATGCTGTGACTGCCAGTTTGTCAGGAATGCATGCCAGGCTGGAGCCTTATGCATTCATAGTGCGTTGCGATCTGGTTTGTACCTCTTTATTATTGTAAGTGGTGGTCCTCCCAGGCAAACATTGCCATGGTTGTGTCAGCTACATGATCCTGTTCAGCACTGTGATCAGCTGATGCTGGTACCTCACGTTGTGCTAAAATCGTCTGACAAGACAATTCAGGAGTCCAATTCAGCAATAATATGCAACCCTCAACCACGGAGTATTCTGCTTTATGTTCTCTCTCTCGCCAGATGTCGATGCCATTGTTGCCATTGTTTTCACCTCGCTCCTCACGCAAGCGCAGTGACTCTCAGTCAAACCAATGAAGTGAACTTTCCTTCTAGCAATGGGAGTCCAAGTAAAACATAACGGTGGGTTTTGTCACTGTTTACAGTGGATTGCCACCTCCGTTTGACAGAAGTTGACATCTGCCCTGAAAGAGTTAAGTATCTAGGATCAGATTGAAGATTAGATGTAGAGATAACCCATTGAGTGCAGAGTCGATGGACATTTTGGAAGAAGGTATCAGGATTATTGTGTGATTGAAGAATTAAGGTTAAATGTAAAATGTTTAAGACAGTGGCAAGACCAGCAATGATGTATGGAGCTGAGACACGGTTCAGTAAAGGATAGCACAGGGGAAGAAGTTAGATGTGGCAGAAATGAGAATGTTGAGATGGATGTGTGGAGTTATTAAAAAAGGACAGAATAAGAAATGAGACCATCAGAGGCACAACAAAAGTGGGAGAGATACCTAAGAAAGTGCAGTAAAGTAGGTTAAAGTGGAATGGACATGAGATGAGGACAGACAATGAATATCTGGGCAAAAGAGTGATGGGAATGAAAAAAACAGAGGAAGAGAAAGTAAGGACGGCCAAAGTGGAGGTGGAATAATATAGTAAAAGAAGATTTGAAGGAAAAGGGCTTGACTGATGAGGAGGTGCAGGACTAAACTGTTTGGATAAGGCTGAACAAGCACATCAACTCCACACAGAAGTGCAGGAGCCTTAAGCTGAAGAAAGGGCAAACCTACTAAGCAATTGCCAGGGAGTAGGAGGCCCAACTGACAACATCTCCCACACGGGTCGAGTGTGAGCATCAGGAGAGGTGTGTGTGGCTCGACAGATTGCCCCACAGATGCAGATAGAAGGGTGGCAGAGAACAGAGCCAAGATATGAAGGTTGACTGCACCTGTTGGTCGACGTCTCCTCCTAATGTGAGTTCCGAGGGAATAAGGGGAGTAGGAGCCAGGTTTAAAAGGGCAGTGTTCAGGGTTCAAATTTTTGTGGATTGTCTCCGGTTTTACCCTCTGATTTTAATGGATTATTTATTTGTTTTTAACCTTTACCTTCACCTTGTTTTTATGGATAATTTATCTTTTGAACATTTTGAACACTGAACTTATTTAACACTGTTTTGTTGTTGGGTTTTAATAAAAGCACTGGAGCACATTAGCTTTGTGTAATATGACCTCATCCGCTGGCTCATCCTCGAGTGTGTTATCACTATTAGTGAGTTCAAGGGGTCCCATAAAAGACCCAATAGCATGGGGCCGACCCACACCATTACAGTCCCTCAGCGCCTCTTGTCGAATTCACTACCATATCACCAAGTTCATGACAGAGGACGACTGTACAACGGAGTATTTTCTTCCACCCTTATTTCTGAAGATCTTTACTTCTCAGTTATGTAAGCCATACATAAATGCAGCCTCTGTTAACCACTTTTTCTTTTGTGTGTTTCTTTTATTTCATCTGGAATTCCTTTGCCATATACCCTCATAAACGAGAAACACAGTAAGTACCTATAAATGTAGCCATTCCTTAACATTAGTATATTAAATGACCAAATAGTGGGCACAGTATCTTCTCAGACACTGCCTATTGTAAAGGCAAAAGGAAGGTTTATTTATTTATTTATTAATTTTTTCATGACTCAACTGACCTATGCCCACATCAATGTTAATCTTTAAGATCACTCAGTTTCCCACTTCACTTGGTGTTTTCCTTTTAAAGCTGTGGGCAATAGTGCCAGGAAACTGCACTCCCCACCCACGCCAAGAAAAAAAAAGGAGTGCCAGTCTTCACTGTGCTAGGCAGATGAACGTGTGATGGTCATCTATGGTACATCAGACTTGATATGCAGCAGATGAGTAAAGCTTTGTATGAGTCGGCCTCCTTTTACACTTACAAATGTGCCAACATATTGTTGGGTGTAATGTGCTGATTATGATGATGATGCTTCAAATTAGCAAGCTATGGAGTAGGGCATCTTGCCAGAAGTGTAATTCTGGCTGCATAGTTTCTGATGTTATTTGCTGGTTAACTCAGTCCATATGTGTGATGACACAAACATATTTGAAGATGAAGAATGAGCCAGAAAACATTTTTTTGCAATAAGCTATGTGCTGTTTTATGGTAAGGTCTGCATACAATTCAAAACAGCAAGTAGCTGTGAGAACAGCAGGCATCCATTGTGCTTTAACTTTACAGTCAAGTGGGCAGCACTCTTAGCGCCTATAGCTTATCTTTGTGCATGTTGGGCATTTCAGTTAATTTGTATTTTTATATGTTTATGTATAAGTTGTTTCAAAATAAATTTGGAATAATATATATAAAAGGATATATATAAACGGAAATGAAAAATCCCTAAAACAAACATCCTGAATATAAAATTAAGCAATTTGCTATATTAAAAAAATGGTTGCACCTTTACAACAGTGCATCACTGATACTGTAGAAAAACTATTATTTTTTATTGATTCATTCAATCATTTATTTCTCAAAACTGCTTATTTTAAGAGAACTAAATTGGGATTGGGGTCTTTCCATCACAAGGCACATTCATACATACATACACAATTATTAATATGGAGTGAATTTATATTCACAGATCAAATCAAACTACGATTTTGGGATGTGAGAGACGCCAGAAAGAAACATGCAACTTCCACACATATAGAGCTTGCTGTTGAATTTAAATACAGCTGTCTGGAGCTGTGAGGCACTATTGTCTCAGAGGTCCATCATCCTGGGGTCAGCTACCACGCTTATTCGTTATCTCGGTGGACTTTGCACATCCTTTCTGCATCTTTTAACTTGGGAACACTTGCTTTTTTTTTCACATTCCCAAAAACATGCAACTCAGACTATTTGGTGATTTTAAATTGTCCTATTGTGGCTGTTTGTTTTATTGTGCCCTGCTATGGACTGACACCCAATACAGGGCTGTTTCTTGCTTTGTGCTACTGGAATATCCTCTGGATTAAGTGGGCATCAGAATACAAGTATGTAGTAGTAGTTATAGTATTAACAATGTCATGTATACAGACTATAGAGAAATCTTATTTGAATGTCTTGCCAAAGTGCAAGACATCTCCATTCTTGTTTGTATAAACATTAATTCATGTGATCCTGAATTAGCATACACAAGTTCAGAAATTATTTTTTAGTACTGGATTTTTCCTAAAACCCTGAGTTAGAATAAACAGGTTCTTATATTCACGGATGGATAGTGTAATTATTAAAGACATTAAAAACATTTACATTTGCAACAGTGCTTAGTATTCACTGATAGAAACATCTCCTGATTATCAATATTCCTGATAATTTTCAGGAGCTAAACTGTAACCCCTAGAACATGCCGTGAATCTGATGAAAGAGACTATAAAGGACTAGTGGCATATTCTTTTGCTCTCATGTTTTGGCCTTTCAGACAGACAAAGTTCAACTTGCTATTTCTGACTACATACTTGGGGAGTTTGGGGGGCTACCATTGTATAGGATTGTGTTCAACACAAGTTTTCCCCTTTTGCGCTATTGGCCATAACTGACAATGTCTAATAAAAAGCAACAAAACATGCTAATATGATCCCTTGGCAATAAAAAATAAAATACAAACACAGCATAAAGGTGTTTGCAGGGTTAACTCATTTTCTTAAAACACACGGTGAAGCGGCTTATCTTTGCCAGGTTAGTGCTTGGGTAGGCAATATGGTGTTACAGTCATAGCTGAAGTGCTGGATGATTCATCTCAAATTAATTGATGACAGAAATCTCTGATGGTGTCTTTCTTATCCAAAGATTTTTATATTTATATACCTTAGTGATTGCTCCTTCAGGTCTGTTTGCTCCAACTTTCTAGAATTTTCTGAGCAGGTCTTTCAACATAGCCGCATCAGACATCTTATGGAAGTCTTGCTTGAAAACTCACTTTATTTGGTTATCCATATAACTTAATTGGCTATTATTTGATTCTTTTGTGCCAACTGTACTGGGGTGTGTTTTCCGAGAGCTTCATAACACTAAGTACATCATTATCTTGTACTTAAGATCATCCACTGATTACCGACTGTTTCCCGAAAACACTTTGTAACTAAAATAGTACTTAATCTTGTTTGTAATTTAACGGGTGAACTATCCCACTGTTTTTCATGTACTTTATTTGGACTTTCTGTCACAGAGAAAAAGAGGTCACCCTAAGTTGATCATAAAAACACACTGATGGTTTTACTTGGCAATGAAATAATAATAATAATAATAAAAATAAAAGGTCGATGTTGCAATAGTAATATAAAATTATAATGTAAGCTATAGATTAGCTCTTTGTAGCATTAATACACCTATAGACAATTTGCATATATAGTGATTTAACTAGGTCATCGGTTACATCCTATAAAATCACAAGGGTTATGACAATGACAATGGGCAGCTGTGAAGAGAATTGTGCAACTCAAATGAAGATCCATCCAAGAAGCTAAGTCACAGGTTTAAATGCTCTTTTGTGGGAGGACATGAACCCTTTGAGTCGTCTCCGGAATCAACAACTAACAGAGAAATGCAGGCTGCGCAGAGGTGAAATAATAACCCTATTTGGTCTAGTGCAGACAAAAGTGAAATTTTGCCCTTTCTCCCACTGTGCAACTGCTGACAGCTCTCAGTTTATATATCACCAGCGGATTCCTGCCAACTGTTGGTGATGTACATTGCTTTAGCAAGGTTGCTGTGTTAAAATCTATGCATGCAAGTGTGACCATTCACCTGCCTTTGCTCCGATTTTAAAAACAAATGAAATGCAATTAATTGTATCTCAGATGTTGTAAATTGCCTTGGATAAAGATGTTAGCCAAATAAGTAAATAATTATCTTTTTATATAATACGCTACTGTGGCTGTCCATTTGTCTGTCCAGGATTTTAAATCACCTGTAGCTTGCAAACTGTTTGACCTATTGACCTGAAATTTGGTACACATATACTAGGTGACGTCTACTATCTGCTTTTAGGGTGATGATTAACCTCCAAAGTTATTCCTCTTTTTACTTTTATTTTATTTTATTTTATTGTAAAATCATCTCTCAGTAGTGGCCAGCAGGGCAGCAGTGTGGCGTATGCGTATGGGCACCGTTCTCATCCCTACCACCTTTACCATCACTTCCCCTACCTCTTCATATCTCAAATCATTCTTGATGCAGATTGAAGACTTAAGTGTCAGCTTAAGTGAAAAATTAAAGAAAACTTCCTAAGTAATTGCAATACAAACACTGACGTAATCAATTTCTAATGCGAAAACATGCCGACGAAAGAAGAAAAGAAGCAGGCCGCTAGGGTGGCGAAAAGAAGAGCTACTCAGGAATCAGCAAGCGCATCAACCTCTGAGCAAATGAATGATAAACGTACAGAGAAAGAGCATAAAAACCAGGAATGCTCAAGTCAAGTGTATTCACTGCAGTGCGCCATTACTGGTAATAATAATAATAATAATAATAATAATAATAATAATAATACATTGACTTGCATGACAGTAAAATTGGTTTTCATGCCACTGCAGGCATTGTAGGCGCATGGGATAGAATGCCCATCCCTATTCATACTCCCAGCCTTGTTAATCATATCCATACCAGTTGAAAAGGGTTCTTGATGCTAAATGTATAAATGATATGCAACCATCAGGGACTTTTTACAGACCTTATGGCCGTGGCCTGGGAGTATACATGATGTTTGTATCTTGTCCAACTTTGAAGTGAATCAGACAACAAGGGATGGTGCATTGACTGGTGTCTGGATACTGGGAGACAGTGGGTATCCTTTTTTCCAATACCTGCTAACTCCAGTGTCCCCAAACCATGGCAGAGAAAAGGAAGAACACTTCACACCAAAACACACACATCATTGCAGAGCAGGCTCTACAATCTTTGTATGTGGAAGATGCAATTCTGTCCACAGGGACTTCCATGAGCTTTGAAAAACAACACTTCTTAATTTTGTTTGTCACCTGGTATATAAGTTTTTTTTTAAAACTCCTCTTTTGTAGGAGTGTTGTTTTTTTAACCTATCACTGCTCGCCATTGTTCTTTCTTGCAAGGGAAACACGTCACAGTTTGAGTCCATTTGTAGATTTTTGACTAATGGGTTAAATTAATTTTACCTATTAGTGGAAATGTTAATTTCTTTACCTTGTGGTTTTTTTGCATAGTAATTGATTCTTTTGTCACCTTTCTTTTACATTTACACATCTGGTGTGACAATATAATGCATATTTAACAACTGAAATAAATGTGGGATCAATGTTTTTGTTTTCGACAGTCTGCTTTTTTGACATGGATGCTGGTAAAGAGCCCAAGAAATACTTTAAACTCATTCGTTAAATGATAAGTGACAAAGGGCTTTCAGGAAACACTCGGAAAACTCATTCATTTTTTACCTACGTCACTAAGATTGATAGTTTTCGGGACATGCACCACTGATTGTGGTAGTACTCTATTGTCAATATATTGTATTAATTTATCTTGCTTTCTTTTTAATTTGCTTTTATTATATATTCTTGTCTTAAATGATTTTATTTACTTTGAAATGTACTCTTTGATGCTTCATAAAGTACCTTGTAACTGTGTTTGCTGTGAATGGCACCTTATTAGATTGATTTATTGCTTGACTGACTGATAAGTTGACATATTGATTAACTAATTCAATGACCTGTAGAAAATATACATTTTCACTGAATGCTTTGTGCAAGCTGCCTAACACTGAAGGAATGTTATGTTTGTGTACCAAACATGAAAACCCTCTTCAAGAGGTGACACTTAACACCGGGTGTCCTCTGTCACACTGAACTTAGGACACAGACATGAGTTTATTCTGAGTCGTCACTAAGGAGCAAGACAAAACTGAAGTTTTTAACAAACTGGACAACTGCAGCTTGAGACCAGAAATGACTCTCTCTATGATTTGGAGTTATATGGCCTGTTGTAAACATGGAAACATATTTCTTTGCTAAAAGACAAAAAAATAATGCATGGCATATTAAACCCTGAAGAAAGGAAGCACTCAAAATGAAAGATGGGGAGATCTTTTCATCAATATTTGAGTTAGAGGCTGCTCACAAGGTGGAAGAGGATGACCCCAATAACAACAAATAACGGTTAAATGATCTGGGAATAAGAATATGATCAATACCCGAGTAAAGGAAGCATTTCAACAAGGGGTTTACTTTGAAACATGACCACTGGCACTATTTGTACAAAGAGCTGAAAAGCCAATGTCAACTGAATAGGGAGAAAAGATAACAAAGGAATTTGGAATAATCTTTACTGCTTATTAAACTGTCAGACTGTCGTCACCTTCAGGCTGGGCAAGAAATGGCCACATCCTCCAGGACACGAAGTACTGAAAATGCTATGAAGCTGCCTGCCACACCAGCACTGCTGTAATTAATGCAATTGTACGTCCTATAAATGCTTCACACACTTGTTTATTTACCATTTTGATGTGTTTGATCAACAACATGATGAATTAGTAAATTAATATTTACCTTTTTCTTTTGTAGTTAGATGATGTTGCTTTTAGAATTGTTCTGTAATTTCAAACTTAAGGAAGATGTAAATGTGTATTTAATAACTTTGATCACTTTTTTCAAATTTGTCTGTTCACTGAATAGATGTAATATCATCTGAACATTTCTAGACATCATTCTCTCTGTTGAGTTTAAGCATGGCATACAAAAAATATTTTTATTTAATATTTACACAATTCAACTATTGTGCAGAAAGATACCATGTACATTTTTGGCTAAGAAAATGACGAGAGAAGTACCGTTTCTCCAAATTTTCACAATTTGTTATTGAGTCAAGCCATTTACATAAATCTTTAGATAGATAGATAGATAGATAGATAGATAGATAGATAGATAGATAGATAGATAGATAGATAGAATTAATTCAATTAATTAAGCATTCTTAAACATTGGTTAATTCTTATGAGAGGCTACTTTTGTCTTCTGTAGTGATTTTCCTAGGCTATGCATGCCCTCTAGTGGTCAATAAAGACTCTGCATTATTCTTACCACATCTAATACTGATTGAAGGATGAAATCAATGTAAACTACTGTGGCCTCTGTCCAGTTGTTGACTGGTCGCACTCCTTTGCTGTAATTTTTCAAAAGCTTTTTAGTAAGTTGATGTAAAGCCGATTTTTTGGGCTTGGCAGTAAGAGAAAAACTTCCTGTTGAAAAAGAGGTTTAAAAAAGAATACATTACATTATCCAAACAGCTTATGAACTCTCTGCAGTTCTTCCTTGTGGTCTATTAATATTTAGGGCAATGGTAGTACAGCTGCCTTGCAACAAGGACACCAGAGTTTATATTCTTGGTCCTCACTGCGTGGCGCATGCGTGTTCTACTGCAATATTCCCAATCCAAAGACATGCAGGTTAGGTGGACTGGTGATGCTAAACTGGTCCCCTGGTGTGTGCACCTGTCTTGCACCAGATTCTTACTGGAATAGACTCCAACTTCCCCATGAAACAACTCTGGATAAATGAGTTTAAAAAACAGACGGATGAATATTTAATGTTGGCATGGTTTTAAATCTTATGGATGGTCAGTCTCTGTGCTGAATTTGTATACTCTCTGCATGTTGTCAGTGGATCTATCTATGGATTATCAGTTTTACACTCATGTCTTAAAGAGTCATATGTTACATTAATTTGGTATTTCTACATTGGTCCAGGGTGTGCGTATTTTTGTACTAGTGGATCTTGCAATTGCTCCATCCAAAGTTGTGTGAGTCCTGTGGCTCTGGCCTCCCGTGACCCTTAATTAGACATAGTGGGTTTGACAAATATAATTTTTATATTTTATATAACAATATTTATTACATTAGTCAAATGAATCAGTTACCACATGACAATTGATCAATTGACAAAATTTTTAAAAGTGTCAGGTTTAAATTCACATTTGAATAATGAGAAAAAATTGAGTAACAATTGGTTAAGTGTGTAATAAGTGTTGGTCATACTTGCTTCATTCCACTTTCCTAAATCACTGAATTTATAGGGTGCAGTTGGTTTGGGAGTGCAGTGACGGGAGTCCATTTAAAGCCTGCCTCATTTGCATGTTGCTGCCCTCTGGTGGGCGCACATTGAACTCATCCCTAACACAAAGAGACTGATGAATAGGATGATCATACTGTAGGTAAACTGTGAAAACAGCAGTAACTTTGAACAATTCACTCCAGTCAGACCAATCTGATTTATCATCTTCTTTATACTCAAAATACTCTTAATACTTCAAAATGTAATATATAGTGTTTATCTTCTTTTATGACTCTTAATTTCTTTACTTTAATTTTGACTGCTAATTACTTTTTCTACACTGCTTATATATACATAACATTTTCTGTTTTTCTGACCTTTTGCTAACAACTATTAGTTTTAGCTCTTATCACTTTAAACGCCTTCATGATGGGAGTGAAGAAACGACATGGTGAACTGGTGACTCTAAATTGGCCCCATATAAGTTAGTTCAGCCCTCTGATGGATTAGCATGCCTTGTGTCTCATACTGTCTGGATAATTTCAGACTGAGATAGATTAAACAAGTTCAAGATTTATGGATGAACGAATTGCATTGGCTTTCCATGTCTATTCTAAGGGTGTTACTATGATGTAATTATGGCATGGGCACTTGCCTATGCAGGGAGGACAACTAAATGCCAAATAAGGTCAAATTTATTTTTTACTGATTTTTCAGTAGGTGGGCTGACAACCCTTTTGGATGGGCACTGCCCACCTGTAGCCAAGTCCCTGCTTTGAAATTACAACCTTTAATCACATCCTAAATACCAAGTGAAACACAGCAAATTTCCTACTCATTGATGGTTGGGCCTTGCACTACATTTTCAGGATAACCTCTCTCTATTAAGATATTTTAACTCCCAAAAAAAAACACATGATGCTTTATATCTCTAATTTGGATTTTTTTCATCTGTGTCTGTATTTTTGTACACATTATTGTAATATTTATGCACTTTTCATTCTTCATATAGTCTACACTTAACTAGATATATCTAAATACCCTGAATGTGAATCTTGCTGCCCTAATATTTGCACTTAGACTCTGTAAGTGATTAGTATATCTGTTCACTGAATACTGTAGATGTAATATTAACTGAACATTTCTTGACATCTTTCTCTCTGTTGAGTTAGACTGGCATACAAATAAATATTTTTATTTAATATTTACACAAATATTGTGCAGAAATATACAATATACATTTTTGGATAAGAAAATGATGAGAGAAGTACTGTTTCTCCAAATTTTCATAATTTGTTATTGAGTCAAGCCACTTACATAAATATTTATCCTTTGGTTTCTGTATTAGATAGATAGATAGATAGATAGATAGATAGATAGATAGATAGATAGATAGATAGATAGATAGATAGATAGATAGATAGATAGATAGATAGATCCAAAGTGAAAAGCCCTCTTCTTCTTGGCTATTTTCAAAAATACTTTCTGAGGGTTTTTTTCTCTTTGCTGTTGTTGTTCATTACAGTTCATGGCCTTACTTGGCCTTACTTGCTTGAATAAGTTTTGGAGTTAGCGTTACATAACTAATTTAAAAATTGTATGTGAAAACAGTGTGTTGGCTTATGGTTACTGAAAATAATGTGGGCTGAACAGCTATGGCAGTACAGATATACAGCACATGCAGAATTGGCATACTGTACCTTAAAGTTACCAAACTCTCAACTATACTAATTTAAAATCACTATGCTTCACTTATTGTAATAGCAGTGCCTAACTAATAATTTGCATTGTCTTTTCTCCTATGTAATAGTGTTTCTTAAGAGCAGTTATTGTTTGTTAAACTTATTCCACCTGAAAGCTTTAGAAAGTCTTTGAAGCAAATATATATTGAGTAACAGTTGATTCAGAAAGTACTCAGACACCTTCACTTTCTGCACACTTGTGTTGTAGATTTAATTTAAATGGATAAATTTGCCATTTTTGCCCATCAACCTACACTTAGTAATACATACTGTTAAAGGGAAAACATGTTTACAGAAAGATTTGCAAATTGATTAAAAATCAAAAACTGAAATCTCTCATTCATATAAGTGTTCAGTCCCCTACTCCAGTACTATGAAGAGGCCCGTTTGGCAAAAATTATAGTTTCAAGTCTTCTTGGGATAAGTCTCTACAAGCTTTGCACACTTGGATTTATCCCATTCTTTCTGGCAGATCCTCTCAAGCTCCATTACATTGTATGGACAATGTCTGTAAACTGCCATCTTTTCCAAAGCCACTCATAAGCAGTTAAAGACTAGTCCAGAAGCCACTCCAGCATTACTTTGGCTAGATGCTTCAGGTCACTATCATGTCACCCTAGTCTGAGGATGTGTGCACTCTAGAGCAGGTTTCCTTTAAGGACCTTTTTGTATTTGGCTACATTCATCTTTCCCTCAATTCTGACCTGTCTCCTTGTCCTTGCCAATGAGAAGCACCCCCATGGCACGATGCTGCTACCACCGTACTTCACCATAGAAATGGTAATTGGCAGGAAAGTTGTAGTTCTGCTCAGACAGTTCAGTTTTTGCTTTATCAGACAAGATATTTTTACTCATACTCTCAGAGTCCTCTAAATGCTATGTGGCAAACTCCAAGTGAGGTGTCACATGCACCTGATTAATGCAGTGCTGCTGAGTTGGCCATCCTTCTGACTGGTTATGCCATGTCAGCAGAGAGTGACCAATGTGTTCCTGGTCGCCCCCCTGACCAAGGCCCGCCTTGTCCAATTTCCCTAGTTTGGTCTAGAAAAAGTCCTTGTGGTTCTAAACTTCATTCATATAAGCATTAAGACTGTTATTTCAGTGATTTGTAGAAGCCTCTTTGGCAGCAGTTACAGCTTCGAGGCTTCTGGGGTGTGTCTCTACAAGCTTTGAACACCTGGATTTGAGCAGTTTATCCCATTCTTCCTGACAGATCCTTTCAAGTTCTATTACATTGGATGGGAAACATCTGCAAACTGCTATCTTCAGGTTATTCACAAATGTTCTATGGGGTTTAATTCTGAGGATAGTCTTTGCCAATTAAGGACAGTCTGAGACTTGTCCTGAAGCCACTCTAACATCTTCTTGGCTATATGCTAAGGGGCGAGGTCACACTGTAGAACAGGTTTTCTTCAAGGACTGCTTTGTATTTGGCTATTTTCATCCTTTTCTCAATTCTGTCCAGTCTTCCTGTCCTTGCCACTAAAACGTACTCCCACAGTATGATGCTGTCACCACCATGCTTCCATCATGCTGCTAAGATATTTATCCAAGGTCCTCCCACCTTAGCAGAAGCACAGTTACTGTGACCGCTGGGTTCTTTGTCACCTTCTTGCCCAGTTAATCAGTGTGGCTGGACAGCCAGCTCTAGGAAGTGCCTGGTGGTGCTAGACATCTTCCTTTTCACAAGTATTGAGGCCATGGTGCTCCTGGGAATGCTGAAAAGCTTTATAAATGGAATTTATCACCTTGTTCTGATATATGCCTCACCATAATTTGATCGTGGAGGTCCACAGAGAGATTCCTAGACTTCATGCCTTGGTTTTTGTCCTGGCATATAGTGTGAATTATGGGACCATATACAGAGAGGTGGGTGACTTTCTAAATGATGTCCAATCAATTCATTTTGCCACAAGTGGACTCCAATCAAGTTCTAGCCACATCTCAAGGATAACTAAATCAAAGAGGATGCACCTGAACACAATTTGCAATCATTTTTTTTGATTTTTCATAAATCTGTAAACTTTTTTGATGAACAAAAATAGCACATTTATCAATTTTAACATAAATCTACAATACAATAAAGTGTGCAGTAAGTGAAGAGGACTGAATATTTTCTGAACCCACTGCATGCATTGCGTCAGTGGCATCTCCTGTTTAGTTCAGAAACTGAAGTGAACCCACTAAATTAAATAACATAAGCCACTTAATTCAATTCAAAGCCATGTGGAACACTGGACACAAGGCAGGAAATAGCTCTGCATAGGGTGCTAGTCCATCACAGGATCCATTCATGCATACACCCAAACAGGGGCCAGTTTGAAATTTACAAACTCAGCTAGTCTAAGCACATTTAGGGATGAGGGAGGAAAACTGAAATATTAATTGGAAAACCCAAGTAGACACCAGGATATTTGTGCATATGCCACATAGATAATGCACAGATACAAGATCCTAAAGCATGATGAGAGACTCTGTAAGGCAGCAGTCTTAGTTACTGTACTAATGTCATACCTGTTATTTAATCATACATTTCCAGAGCTGCTTATTCCACTACTGAGTTATGTGGTGCCCAGGAGGTTCAGGCACAAAGCAAGATTTAAACCTGAAAAATAGTGTGTAAAGGGTGTTTATTTTAAGGGGGCTTATGCACTTTATTATATGTGCATCTTAAATATAAATGCTGGGCATTGCTTTGGAATAAGAAGAATATAATTCACCTTTACTCAAGCCCCAAATCCATGACAGAGTACAGATTACACAGTATAGACAGGCACAGATTCTGTGCATGGTTATCTTTCTTTTCAAGAATTGCAAGAATGAAAAATGACAATAATTTCTCTTCTTGTTTATCACAAAAAGGAACCCAGGAGTAATCCACTAGACATATTCATGCTAATAATTCAAACAGGATACAGTTGACCTTCAATGACAGGTGTCTAAAATTTTTGGTACCTCATATTCTTGTTAACCCTACAGTTCCACAGGTGAAGGAGAATGAATTCAAAAAATAGCGCTCATGAGAAAAGGTTTTAACCACAAAACACGAAATGTAGGATTGATCTTTAAAAGAGCTGGTAAAGACAGTTGATATGTCTCCAGACCAATACATTTTGTAGCTGATTACCAAGATTTCACCTTCTGGTGAATATCTCATGTAGCAAGCCACATCATCTATGCAATCTGTTATTCTGAGGGTGGCTTTCTTTTGCAGCCCACAGACCTCTTAGCTGAGGTTTCCACTGATGTCAGGTTATCCTGAGCTAACCTCCACATGGTGCTTAAATTAGTAAAATAATCAGTCAGGGTAGAGATAGTTGGCATCACAAATGGAATTTCCAAGGAGGTGGTTTATAACCATATAAACATTCAAATGTTGATGTCTTTAATGAAGAATTAAACAACATAAATGGTAAATGAACCGATTGTGCAATGTAAGATTTTTTTTCTATTTCTTGATTAACTCTCAGTTTGATCATTGGTGTTATTGTGATAACCTAAGGTCAAATTAACCTTACATCTGATCTTGGAGTAAAAATATTGGCAGAAATCAGAAACAAACTGAGTCAGAGTATCAGACATGATAGATTTAGGAAAAACATAGAGACAAAAAATTCTTTAAAAGAATGCTAATTCCATAATGGCATTTTTAGTAGTTACACTGCGTAGTTTGTAGTGATGGCCAAGGAGAAAAATTTAATTCCAAGGTTTCATTGAGAATGGAGAGCAAACTTTCTTGATAGACTGGGCATCTATGGAGACACATATCGTGTCTTCCTATTGAATGCTCAAACTAGGAAAACAAATGCATTTTTTGCTAAATTCATGTTAAATGAATACCTCTAGAAAATCAGAATAGTGCATACAGGGAAACGTGGTGACATGGGAATGAGGATTTGAATTAAAGATAAGACTCCTCACAGAGCATTGGTCTTCATAGATGTTCATTATATCATAAACTTTGTTATGTCTGACATAAAAATAAAATTTTTCCTCATCTATCACTACAAACCACATGACATGGGTAACATATAAAATATATCTTTTCTGGGTTGAGTAAACCTTTAATAAATACATGAGCTAGATCCTTTGGTACTTTTTTCAACTGAACATAATGTACACTTCAAGAAAAGAGATTTAATACTACTAAAATCATGGTATAACACTGTGAAGGTAGGAGATTCCTAATAAATTGATTAGGCTGACTAGAATGGGGAATTGGTTAACAAACCAAAAAGAGGACATTATTGAGCCAAGGGCACTACTATAGTAATTACAAACTTGCACAAAATCATTCATGTCTTTGTTCATATACTCCCAAGCAAGATATCTTTGAACTAACCCAGTGAGCAAACATTGGGGAAAAAAGATTTCTGAACTATTTATGATTATGGTGACAAGAAACAATTCTCTGCAGGCAACATTTTTTCTGGTTCTCCAGAAGATTCATTGTTATCAAACTGTCCAGCTAATGAATATTTTTGCTTGTTTTTATCTCCTGAGCTTTATAGGGTGACCCATCTGGCACTAATTTCAAATACACTAAATGTTTATGAAGCATATAACATATACATGGATGTTCTGCTAATCCCAGCCAGCTAAGAGGCAATTTAATGGTCTACAGTACGGAACATGCATATGCATTAAACTATTCACACACGTGCAAAGCAGATTGATTAGTGCTGTAAAGTGTTTAAAGTGTGAGGTGGAGTACGCTTACAGAATGTGTGAGTGAACGTTCTGTGCTAGTGTGATGCAAATCAGGCAGTAGCACAGACAGATAATGACAATGCTATAGCTCTGTGATATCACATTGCCCTTGCAAAGTATCATGGGGCACTGGGAAAAAAAACCAAAGTTTGCCTAAGCCAGCCCACACAGTGATTTTTCATGGAAAAATTCAGTGAACAAGGTCACCGGTGAACTCATTGTTCAGTCTGTATAAATTTATTAGAGCAGCAAAGACATGTGGAGAGTTTCTCTATATTTGGAAATCATTGAGAACCAATGTCACTTACTCAGAAGCTAAATGTGTCAATCTATTGTTTCAATATTTTAGTGAGGGTGGTTAATGTCTTCTCCAATTATATGAAGACATTATTTTTCAGAAGACATCAAAGGACCTTTCATGTAAATTGTATTGTACCATACTTTAACAAAAAATGAGTAAATCTTTGATAGACCTGAGCATATATTCCCAGAATATTTGTAAAAATGTTGTTGTCAAAGATGTGGCATGACCAGCTTCTTGTAAAAAGCTGTATTTGTATAGAATAATATTTTATGGTTATCTTCCTTCTCTTTCCTGATGCAATTATAGGCACTCCTTAAATTTACTTTGGTCCTTGGCAAGGACAAAATTAGGGGAATTCTTTTTTTTTTTTGTACAAAAAATAGCAAACACTAACAGGACTGTTAGATGGTTTTATAAAATTATTTTCTTAATTTTTGTTTATATAATCTACTATTACCCTAGCCTCAGGATGAGATAAATTGTATATGTTTACCTTTCAACATATAGCACAGTTATAATCATATTGAGAGAGTGCTAATGATTTTTGTTTACTAAAAAAAATGATCAAATCCTGATACTGAAGACAAAACATTAAATCAGTTTTGTATTTGATCCATCCATCCATTATCCAACCTGCTATATCCTAACTACAGGGCCACTGGGGTCTGCTGGAGCCAATCCCAGCCAACACAGGGCATAAGGCAGGAAACAAACCCCGGGCAGGGTGCCAGCCCACTGCAGGGCACACACACACACCCACACACCAAGCACACACTAGGGACAATTTAAAATCGCCAATGCACCTAACCTGCATGTCTTTGGACTGTGGGAGGAAACCCATGCAGACACGGGGAGAACATGCAAACTCCACGCAGGGAGGATCCAAGAAGCAAACTGCCCACTTGGCCCACTGCGCCTCTGTGCCACCCTTGTATTTGATCCTCCAAGACAATCCTCAAAACAAAATGACCTAAAAGGTTCCAACTGATATACCTGTTTAGCTTTGGGTTGTGCTTTTTAAACAATGAATAACCCAAAATAAGGTGATGTGAAGAGCTTTTAAACACAAAGGTTATTTGTTCAAAGTGCAGATTGCCAGTGTGTAGCATAATGTAACAAGTCAAATACTCTTAGAAATAACCAATAGGACTGCCATCATTATACAGAATCCAAGCTTTGTGCATAAGGCGAATCTGAGTCATATTAGTTGTTTTCATAATTCAGAGCAAATAAAGTTTTCAGCTGACTTTGAGTCAAATAGAGTGAAAATAACCTGGAAAACAATTTTAAAAGAGATTTATAAAGACTTGTTTGCAAAGATTTGACTATTATGTTCTGCTTCCCAGCTCTTAAAGGAGACAGCTCAGGGCAGGTTGCACAACAATGATTCGACTCCCCTCATTAATTTGCTTTCAAAGATTCTCCTGCTTGGTCTGTATCAGAATCACAAGAGTCTGAATCTTATCAAATAATTCCTCCTTTTCAGGGTCAAAGGTTTAAAATGACCCGAGTTTATGTTGTGAACAGATGAAAATGCTCGTTCAGAAAGTAGTACTATTTATACAAGTACTTAATATACCAAAAAGGGGCAAGAAAAGAGTAGTCAAAAGGGCACAGGTCTAAACCAGGAAGTCAAAAAAGCTGATGGTCAAAGTCACACATGTGAAACAGAAATTATAAACGAGAATTCAAAGCTAATGTCGCTACTAGCTTATATAGTAATCCCTTCACTAAATAATTACACACATTAAAAGACTGTTTTTAGTAAAGAATCAAGAAATAAGTACAATGGAAATATTGCACCTTCAGCTTTAAAGAGTCTGTGGAGTGTGATGTTGAAAGTCGTTAAGTAGGGATCACATAACCATCATATCACATGATTGTTAAAAACAAAAAAAACAGCATTTCTGTATGCCTCTGGTTCTCTGTGTGATGAAAATGTTTGTAGAGTTTGCACCAAATTTACCCTAAAGAATTTCCCCATGTTCTTGTTGGACTCATTTTAACGTAACAGCCTAGATTGATTGTACTAATTCCTTTCATAATTTTAAAAACATCATTCATGTCACCTCTTAGTCTCCATTTGCTTAAACTGATAAAGTTCAACAGTTTGATCATTCCTCATAGCTTATAACTCTCAATCCTGAAATCAGCCTTGTTGTTCTTCTCTGGACTTTTCTAAAGCTGCTATGTCTTTTCATAGCCAGAAGATCAAAACTGTACACAGTACACTAGGTGAGGCCTCACTAGTGTGTTATAAAGATAGAGCACAGACTCCCTTGAATTGTACTCTACATATTGTGCTATATAACCTAACCTAACATTCTGTTAGCCTTCTTAATTGCTTCTGTACACTGTCTCTATGTAGTTTGTGACTAGTCCAGAATAATCCAGAAATTGGTTCTTCAAGGGGTATTTTCAAGTTTCAGACCTCCCAAATTTAACATTTTTACTTCCTATATGGAATACCCTACATTTACTTACATTAGATTTCATCTGCCACAAGTTTGCCCAAGCCTTTAATCTGCTGAAGTCCTCTGCAATGACTCTTCTCATTCTGGATTATCTGGTATTCTACCTGGTTTGGCCTTACACAGCGTTTTTTTTTTTTTTTCTTAACAGCTTTTTTGGATCTCCTTATTTATGCAATGTGCCATTTTCTTTAATTTCTTACTGCTTCCAAAGTTTGTGGTGAGCTAGTCCAGAACTGTATGTACATTTTTTTTGTATAAACCTGCACCACTGCTCAACTGGTTGTACACAGAAAAGCTTATCACATTGCCACAGCTGCTCGAAATTTGCCCCACTAAAGTTAAACTTAATAATTATCCATTATTAGTACACATAGCTACACTGTACTTTGGCAAATAAACCTTGGAGTGCCATCTACTAGTTTCATTTCCTGGACTCACCTGTTGTGTGGAAGCAAACTCAGTTGTGAGTTTGACTGGAAAGTTTTCCAAAAGTGAACCATAATGGAATCGTAGGGCTGGGAGGCTCTATTGACTTTGTTAGGGTTTTAACAAAAGCTTGTATATTTGCCTGCCACTCTTATGTTATTCTTTTATAGCCATTAGAAGGTGGTTGTTTTATGAAAAGGAAAAATCAGAGGAAGATACATTTCTAGATAACAGTGGATTGGATAAATCTTTTCAGCCTAAGGTTCATTCTTCTCTACCCTGTGGGCAGTGCAGGAACTCTCTTGTAAAGGAGCTAGTTTGCATTGGTAAATAAAGTCATCCATAAGAGTTTACTTTCACAAAACTAGCAGGCACACTAGAAATAGCGGAATAAGTAGTGAAAAGAAAGATTCAGAATGGCAGAAAAATAAGATTCTTTAAATATATGTATTAATCTAATGGTCATACACTGTAGTTTCATAAAACTACTGAAGTCTAAGAGTTTTTTTTGTAATTCCCTGGGTTATCAATCAGACAATAGTCTTGCCTCCTAAGTGCTTTAGCCAGTAATATAATCATTTGTCTGTTTGGTCCAGTTATGAGAGCAGACATCCAGAAAAAAATGTATATATCAATTATATCATTGTTTTTCAAATGCCTAAGGCCTAACGCAGTTAAGTATAGCATACCACAGATTTCCCAAATCTGTCTAGTACAATTCTGGGTCCTTAGGACTGTCTAATATATAGTGTTATTAAAGTGCTATTATTGTAAACTAAAAGGTATGCATTTATGTCTATAAATCAGTATAGGATATATGTTATTTTAAAGACATAAACTGAATAATACATGGATATAATCAGGGGATATACTGTACAATGGTACAGGTCAAAAATGATGATACATTTGAATAGAAAGATGGCCAAATTTAATCTCAAATGTACTGCAGCCCCTACAAATAAGCAAGCTAATTTAGTCAACTGATTCTTCATACAAACAGGGTTTTACCAAGAACAAGAACAAATGATGAAATAATGTGTTATCAGTTTTTGCATGATTGCATCAAACATTCCATTGTCATTCAACAAAATACAGCAGAGATGGATGTAGGCAGATGTTCAGGCAGAGATTTGAACTTGGGGACGAATGTTCAGTAGGCATTAATGTCATTATATCTAATTCCTGACTCCTCCTTCAAGTGTGCATGGCTATTAAATTTTATTTTAGCCATATAAATAGAACATGATTTTTCAATATAATTCATCATATTCAATTTTGAACTTCCCAGCAGTGAGTACAAGATTTTCTTCAATGCAATTTAGTGTGAAGAGCATATTTTATCTTCAGGCTTTTTTTCTTATTCTGGAAGTGAATCAGAAAGACAGATACATATAAAAATATTTTAAAAAGTGACATTGAAGAATTGCTATTACATAAAAACTATGTGTGTGTATCTGTGTGTGCATATTTATAATAATTTATACAGGTTACATTATATGGAATACTAAAGAAAATGTATACAAAAGAATCATACATTTCCACACTAAAAATCCATCATAGAATAATACTACTGTGAAAAATGTATTGCATAGTTTCATAATGTAAAATATTGAATCATCAAAACATTTATTTTTAAAAGTGCTTAATCCATTTCAAGGTCATAGAGTCTTAACGCCATGAAGTATAAAGCATGATTCAGTCCCAGAGAGGGTAACCATTTAGTCATACCAGGCAAATTTATGGTAACCAATTCATTTGTGATGTGAAAGGAAAATTCAAGTATCCAGTGAAACATCCATGATCACAATGGGAGATAGATACTGAACAGGTCACGATTCAAACCCATGTTTCTGGAGCTGTAACATATTAGCGATATCCACTGTACTACCATGAATACATATGAAAGTTTAGAGATAAATCAAAAGGTCCCACAATCCTGAACCTGAATAGAAAATGTTATAAGAAAACACATAGGTACTTTAAAATTCAGATTCACTGGGAGCAAAACACTAACCTGGCAGTACTGAATGAGAAGTGGAAAATAACACATATGCAAACACTCACACTCACTCATACTGGGCCATTTTAGAATCTCCAGTTAACGTAACCTGCATGTCTTTGGGGATATAAGAGGAAAATCCACACCAACATGGGAAGATCAAACTCCAAACAGACCTCAATAAATTTTTCATTTGATTTAAAATTTATTAGCTGACCATATTCACTTTATTATATTGTGTTTACTGTTCTTATTAAGTACAACAGTTTCTAAAATACAGAAGAAAGGAACTTCCAGGTAGTGCCGCTTTAATATATTTTGCTATTAATAGCTAAGAATATTAATTATCAGAAAGTAATCTCTTCTGAATTTCATATTTTTAAATTAAGAAAAAAATTACATAATTTTATGCAATTGATATTAAATGTGTATAACTATGTAATTTTTAATAATGTATATATGTATATTCATACCCACAATATATATATACCATTATATACCCTGTGAAATACAATGTATTATACTGTATACAGTACACTCTTCATTCATGTATGCATATATCATTTTACCTTAATGTGAATCAAGGTCTATTTATTTACTCTATACACTAGAAAACTGGTCTCAAGCCTTGTGACTTCTTTCTATAGGCAACACATTTATTTTGATATATATACAAAAAAAGCAAAATAAAGATAAAATTATTTAAAACATTAGAATCTAAACTTTGCATTTAAACAGAAATAATAAAGCCTTACCTGAAAGAAACAGCATTAGCAAAATCACAGGAGACATGGCTTTCTCAAAATCAACTTGCCTGCCTGCAAATCCACTAAAGAAGTGCAGCTGAGGTCTCAGTTTCGATCCTTGCTACTGACAATGTGTATCTGCTGGCGAGCTACGCTTTACTTTTTTTTTCCCCAATTGACTTGACATTAGCTGTTCATATCTGATCTTGCAATTGCCAACCATTAATGCATAAGACTTTTTTTCTTTGAGGGCGTTTCTAAAGGGTTGCAGGCTTAAACTTTGGTTTATTCTTGCATTGAATTTTCATTACTTCAACTCAATGAGGCTAAGTGGATAATGGAGGAAAGGCACATCTCCAGGGGGACAATAAATAGATTGATAACACTTTGAAAGCAGTGAACTCCTGTAAATAACACCAGCTTCGATAATGTTTACTAAAATAGGATCCAAGTTCTGTTTATTTGTTTAGGTGTTCAGAAATATGTAATAACAATCACCTAAAATGTATTATTTCAAAATAAATTCAATGAAAGATACAAAATTCCCTTTACAATTTTGTTTTTTATTTTTATTTGTTCTGTGTAATGGTACACACCCCATCTAGGGTTGGTTGCTGCTTTATGCCCGATCCTGCTTAGATGAGGTCTTTACACCTATGACCTCAAGCCTAAACTGGATAATTGGATTAAGTGAATTGTTTGTTTATAAATCTTTTTGAAAGTGTTTGTCTCCTTTCTTTATTAAATGCCAAGTAGTGCAAGAGCTGTTTCTCACTCTCAGCAATAAAATGGCAATAGGCAAGTAAAAACTGCGTGGATTAAAAAAAAAAAACAAAACTCAAGTTTGCTGATTCTCTCTCAAGAATTTAAAAGTTGGGAGTTTCCAAATTAGCTGCAGAAAGAAGAAAGAACAAGAAACGTCTTCAGGATCGTAAAGCAGATGACAAAAGAAAGAGGATTTAGTAGGTGTGAATTGCTTGAAAAATGCTGACTTAAACATTGCGATTCGTAGTAATGGGATTAAGCAAACCTGGAAGAACTACTATACATGGGGAAGCTGATGAATAAAGAGAATGAATCGGACAGTGATGTCTGAGAAAATGGAAGAACTGAGATGTAATTTTCTGAGAAGAGGAAGCTGTAAAAGTTCGTAAAGTATGATGACAATAAAGCACTAGGGCAAACTGAAGTGGTGCACAAAATGTTGAAGGCATGAGAATGTCTTTGAGTTGGCTGCTTACAATGTATGTGAAGGAAGATTGATAAAGATTGGAAAAGAAATTTACACATTCTAGCATACAAAGTAAAGGGTGATCCATTGGAGTGCTAGTCATATCGAACAATGCAGTTTCCGGACGAGGTCATAAAAGCAGTTGAGTGCTAAAAGGAATAATCAGGTAAAAGTTAATAAAACCTTGTTTGGTTTCATGCCTAGAAAGGGAACAACAGGTGTTATTTTTTATTTGATATGATTTGATATACATTTAATGCAGGAAATGTATCAGGCCAAGGGGAAGAAGCTGCATTATGCATTTATAGATCTGGAGAAGGCATTTGACAGAGTGCAATGAGAAGTGATAACATGGACACTAGGAAAGCTAGATCTGGTTAGCATCTACAGTAATGTCACCATATCACGAAGTATGAAATATGAGTAGAATAACAGATGTTAGGTAGATTGCCCAGAGGGGACTGGGTGATCTTGTGGTCTGGAACCCCTACAGATTTTATTTTTTTTCTCCAGCCTTTGGAGTTTTTTTTTGTTTTTTCTGTCCACCCTGGCCATCGGACCTTACTTATTCTATGTTAATTAATGTTGACTTATGTTTATTTTTTATTGTGTCTTCTATTTTTCTATTCATTTTGTAAAGCACTTTGAGCTACATTTTTTTGTATGAATATGTGCTATATAAATAAATGTTGATTGATTGATGTGGATATTAAAATCTTTGGGGTGAAGATGTGGCCTATCGATGAATCCTTTCTGAGTCTGTTATTTTTCCAAACAGTGATAAAGTGGTGATTAAAGACTAGATGAGAAAGGCACTACAAAAATAAGAAGCAGGTATTACAGGAATGAATATGACAAAGGGATTTCCGGTGAATAAATGTTCACACACTAAGTACAGAAATACAGTATATATTCAGACCAGTATCACCTGTATTGTAGTTTTACGAGGGGCAGGAGTTTTCCAGGTGGCATTAGAGGTACAGCGCATTGCTGCACCCACCACATGACAAATCAACTCAAGATCCCTGATTAAGACCCGAGTGCAGCCATGCAACGGGTGACACCTCAGCACCACGCTAGTTCAGGTGGAATGGAACAGTGTGAGGTTTCTTATGGTGGCTGGAGTGCCAATTCTGCTACCAACCCCCAGGATTCCCCCTGTAGTTTGGAGGGCATACTTCAGAGTTGGATGCAGATTAACATCATACCCAGGATGAAGCAATTGCAGGTTAAGGGCATTGCTCAGGGGCCCAACAGAGTAGAGTCACTTCTTCCATTTACGGGATTTGAACTGGCAACCTTCCGATTACCAGTGCAGATCCCTACCTCAGAGCCACCAGTCCACAAAAACCAGCCATGGACTGGGTGACCATTTCAGCCAATACATACAGTAGAGTTACAAGGCAGCAAATTAATAAGTTTTTCCAACACCTGCCTTGTGCCCAATGATTGTTGGGACAGGCTCCAGCTGCTCCATGACCCTGCCCTGTATAAGTGGATTAAGAAAATGGATGGATTGATGGATGGATACATTTGTGTTTCAGGAACCTGGGTTTAGACTCTTCCTCAGTCATTGTGTGGATTTTACTTGTGCCTCCTATGTGTATCTGCAAGTTATTCCAGGTACTCTGGTTTCTCTTTTGCCTCATGAAGAAAGGCATGTTAGGTTAATTAGAAGGCCTACACTGATTTGGTCTAAATAAGTGTGGATTTGTGAGCGTGTCCCCTGATAGACTGCTTTCTGCTCTGTGCCTGATGTTCCTGAGAAATGGTCTGTCTTCCTGTTACCTCTAATTGGATAACAAGGTGTAGAAACAGAGGGAAAAAAAGTCATATATGTACAAAATATAAATATATGTAGTAGGAATGCATACATATCACATACTGTACACACACATCCTGGGGATGCCATTACACCACTCTCTTGTAACAGTTTCATACTTATTTTTCCAATCTTATGCAGTTAAATTTCTTGTCCATTGTGAATGGCTTTGTCAATTGTTAAAGTTTAAAAGGCTAAGACTGTATCGGCCACAATATAGCCAATAAATAAATAAAGCCAGTGTCTTAATGTTAAACATTTTCCAGGCAGTCAAAAATAACAATGCAGAGAGATATAATCCAAATAGCCAACATGCGGTCAACAGTGTTGCTGGTAAGGGTCTCCTTGAAATATATTTTTGCACCCTCCCACAAACCTAAACCTAACTAAAGTGTAACGGCGCATGCGATGGGCGTTTCGCGATGAAGGCCGTTACGTGACCAACCTCATAGGTACTGCGGTCTGCGCGAAGCTTTTGTGGCAGTGGTCCAGAAGAGGCGTGTCGTTATGAAAATCGAGCTAAAACTTTATCTAAAAAGGCAGCCCCCTCTTGGCAAAATTCTCTCTTTTTCACAGTTTTTGAATCTAATACTTTGAATTCTCCAAACTTGTCATATCTGTCCATGCGTCAGATAGTTCTGTATTGTACAGCTCCTTACAAAACTCCTTTAGAAACAATGTAACAATCACTAACATGCATTACATACTGAGTACTGAAATAACTCCGAGCAATGAAATATATGCAGTGCGTTGCTTTGAGATCGTCCAACTACGTGGGTGAGTTCCCATGATCAGCATTAACGGCAGTATTTCTTAAAGAAAAGACAAGAAAAGAAAGCATTTCATCTAGCTTCATGCAGCCCGGATGTTTATAATTGCTCCACCCCCAACGTAGACTCGTTCACGCCAAAGGCGCGTTCATGTGCAGCAGGCGAGAGTAGGCACGACCGGGTGGGTGCGGGCTTGCTCTTGGGGGTGGCGGAGGTGGTAGGCGGCGGCGAGATTGTGGGTTGAAGTTTTAGCAGTAATTTAACAAGAGACAAGAAAAAAAGGGTTATTGGGCGTAGGAGAAATGACCGCCGAACTACAGTGTGAAAACGAAGAGAGCGCGGAAAAGACGGTGAGCAAATGCGGTTTTACTTAATAAAAGGTAGACATAAACAACAACATCAGCATGTGGCATTAAAGCCAGCACCTCGGGTGGGGTGACGTAAGTTGGCAAAGTGTTGTTAACCTCTTTTGTACCATAAAACACCGATGTATTATAAAACTGCTCCATGTCTTGTCATACGTATGACAAAAGTTTTTTTTTTTTCTTTTGTGTTGTCATTGGTCGCTATGTCACTTTTCATATGACAGTAGTGGGTGCATGCCTGTTTAGAAGAATTGCCTTCTAGGCTTGTGCTTGTTATTGTGAAGCACGTGTACGGAGAAAGCATATTTTCTTTCGCTATTCTTGCACATGAAGATTGGGACCTAGTGCCCCAGTTTGTCACCTCTCTCGGACTACCAGCCAGACAGATCGTGACACTCTCTGTTGGGCTTTACAGGAATCGAGACCTACAACTATGAATGACGAGCATATTTCGTGTGTCTAGCCTGAGAGTCTCCGGAAGTAGAATTGTAGTTTAAAGGTTTGCACTTTTCAGGGTCCTGCGAGGTTAGTTAATAAGCTCTATCATCTTGAACTGTTTGTTCAGGGCTTCTGGTATTTTAAGCAATTTTCTTGGGAGCTCAGATTTGCTGGATTGCGTGTCACTGATAACTCTCTGACACAGTGTTTTTTAGTTGCATTCTAAGTTTCTTTTATAACTTGGTACGTGTTCGTTACATATAACCAAAATGAGTTTATGTAGAAGTTTTACATATAGTTAGTGTAAATTATAATTAAAAAGAAGGACAAGATGTATACACTAATCATTTGAGTGAGTGGATGGACAACCGCACTACCTAAATGTAGTATAGGATGTTTACCAGTTTTTAAATCCCTGGGCTATAACGCAGTTTTATCAATTTTGTTGAACTTTCTTTATATCCCCCATTCCCATTTCTGAAGTCTTTTGCTTTTTAACCCTGAGGTGGATGAGTGGGATATATTGCTTATCTTGTGTTTTAACCCACTTGAATGCCTGGAGTTTTGGACCAGCAAAATTGTGATTGCTGGTAGGGAAACCATACCACTTCAGATAGGAATTTCAAAAGGTTATCAGTTTTTTTTTTCTCTACATGCATTTATGAAATTGACATATTTCAATTTAGGGGGTATATAACTGAGATGTTTGTTTACTTCAGGACATTGGCCATTTTATTCTGGATTTTAAATAGAGCTTTGTTGGCTGCAGCGACAGTAACTTAATTCATCCCAGTTGGCTGCAATGGCAGTAACTTAATTCATCACATGTGAAATATTAATATTGAATGTGGTGAAGTACAATATTGTTGAAGAATACCGGAAATGGATAATGTGTTACTTATTACAAAAAATATGACCTAAAGGCTTTTATTGCCTATTTATGTTTGCAGTAATACTTAGGTAACTTGGAGCTGAACAAAAAAAAGTTAAATCTGTCTACAACTGATGCCCTGCCAAGGTGTTGTTCCTGCTTTGTGCCCTATGGCTTCAGCTGCCTGGCGGTACTGCCCTGGCTAAGCTGGTTAGGATGCTGGATGGACTGAAGAAGTGCTACATTCTTTCTGTCATATCATAAATACAAGTGTATGTGAACAGCTAGCGCACCAATGAGTACTTGTTAGAAATGAGTTGTATGGTTAGTCCTTTGGTCTTAAATCCAGAAGCAAGCTAATATGCCAATCTTTATTACATGTAATGCCTCTACAATTTGGTTTTTCCATTAGTGTAACTGATTAGTCCTGAATCTTGTCAAGTAAAATACTCTTCACAAAAGCAACAAACATTGTTATATGAAGTATGCCCTTTGTTTGTATCTTATTTATGTATGACTCAAAGGGTACAAATATCATTTTAGCCTTTATTATTTTCAAATATCAAATTAATAATTTATTTCCAATTACTTTTACATAGCAGTTGGATGAATTCTGAGTTAGCATTTTGATGGTTTTGCATCTTATCCCAGTGTTCTTGTGATTTTCTCCAAAGACTCTCTGAGCTGATGGCCCAGAGAGAATGAGCGTATGGTTGTGCGCTTTTTGTTATACCCATGAATTAGCTTAATAGGTTAGATAAATAGGTGTATAATTCTTTAAAAATGAGATACCTTTATATTCTGTAGTGGTTAAAACCAATGGTCACAGATTTTCTTATAAGTGGAATTCTTTTTTAACTAAACACGGTTTTATTTCCTAGGTAAGCAGCATGTTGGCACGGTGGTTAGAATTGCTGCCTCAAGGATCCATCATCCTTGGATTGAATTTTGATCCAGAACATTGTCTGTGTCGAATCTGCACACTCCCCTTCTGTCTGCGTCGGTTCTGCATTGGGTAGTTTTCCCCTACATTCCCACAGATGAGCATGTTAGATTAACTAGTGATTCTAAATTGGTCTTGAGGTTATATCAATAAGAATTCCCCATGACTGACTGGTCTCCAGTCTTGGGGCCTCTTTCTTCTTTATACACAATGCTCGTTGGACTCTGAGTTGGGTTAAAAAAGGTTTGGCAATATAATGGTTGATGCTGTTATTTCATAGTTTTTTTGTATCAGACCAGTGATTAGCAGCTCAGTTTGTTAAATATATATAGAAGTGCTGAAGATCACTATGTGTTACTCACTAATAGAGTTGTCCTCTTTTTTGATTTAAAAAAAATTTTGTTTTTGTTCTTTGCTGTATTGATTCAAGCCTTTGCCTGCTGACAGGTAAACAGGTGACTATGACCCTGAAGTAGTTGGTCCCCTATGCCACTCAATCATGCTTGCACCAGTGTCTCGTCTGCTCTTTGCTAACCATCAGTATTTATATTATATTTTTTTCAGTGCAGTATTTGAGCACATTTAAAAGAAAAAAGTCACCTAAATAGTAGAAAGTTACAATTGAGACTTTTAAATATCTAAAGCAATGGCAAAAATGTCCATCTTTATAAATTTCTTAGAAATTCAGAGCTTTCCGAATACAGGTAAATAAGAGCAGGTAAAGGGTTAGTCAATTAAACAATGAAATGTAAGAATTGTAAGAGTTTCTTTATCTACAGGCGTCCTTAGAAGTGGACTTAGATGCAGTGTTATACTATGTATACGGTAGAGGTTTTACAGAGGAGTGGAGATCATTCATGTTGTCCAGATTATTTACTGGTGAATTTTCTCAACATCAATTGCAGTCTTTGTCTTTAATAGATGTTATATTTTTATATATATATATTTTTTTGCTTCTGTCCTGGATTTAGTGAATTTGGGGATGGGTTTTAATTTTAAAAACTGATGGGTGGTCACTGCAATTAACTGATTCATTAGTTTATTCTACATTTCTATAACAGTTTTTACAAATAAATACTTTCTTATTTGTACATTATGGGTAATTTAATTAAGAGGGAATTATACTTCAAGAATAATCAGGAAAAACACAGGGAAAACATGCAAACTCCCCCTAACCAATGAGCAGTGTGGCATTTGAATCCAAGCCCGAGGCAGTGGTCATATGTAACTTGTCATACACAGAATTATAAAGGTACAAAAATATTTTATATTTCAGATTTGAAACATTTATATTTAATAGTTATTTGTACAGTGTAAATATGTTAAATTATACTTATTATTTCTGTTTTTATTTAATATCTATTTTTAACAAAATGTGAGGCATTCTCTTTTGCATTTTTCCAAGTATGATCAGTTATTTTTTTTATAAAAGGATTTACTTATTGACATTAGAATCATTTAAGAACCAAATTTGTGTATAAATAATTGATACATTTTGATATATAGGCATGTTTATCTCATATTGTGTTGTGTCTATTTGCATTTTTTTATTTCATAAAATTTTGTGTTTTTTTATCACTGGGATTATTATACTGGAGGCTTGCACTAAGAGTTGAATTGAATTGAAGTGAAATGAATTACCAAAGATTTAGGTCCCTGCATATCTGATAAATGTATTGCAGACTTACATGCTAAAGAACTAATTTTTTAATTATTGAAAACATCTGGTGTTGGCAGTTGGTGTCAATTAATCCATTTTACCGTACCTATTTTTATTCTCTGTTTTAATGCAATATCTTGTAAAGCCTTAATGTTGTTCTGGAGTCATTAAATCATTTGTCAGGTAGAAATATGAATTTCATGTTTCACAGTTTTCGCTTGCGTACAGCTATAAACTTACAGATCTAGGATCTTTTAAATATCAAACATCTAACACTTGGCAAGCAAAGTACAAAAAAAAAATCATGATGTATATTTAAGAGTATAGTGTTACTTCTTCATTACCTATATCTAGGTATAGAAGACTTTGTGTGTTTCTTTCAAGGTTACTATGGAAGGTAATAATGATTTTTTACATTTTTATAATGCCTTTCTCACTACTCAAAGCTTTTCCATGCAGGTAGGACCTTGCAAGCAAACCCATTATCTCCTTACTGCAAGGCAGCAGCACTTCCACTATTCCATCTACGAGGTGCTATCTGCAACTATCCTAAAAAATAACATATTAACAGGAATGGTACACATTGTTTGCAGAGTCCATGGCTTTGCCCTTAATACATGATGTGTTGACAAAAAAATGAGGAGCACACTGCAACAGACCTGAAAGAGTGTATTATTTTCATATATTCTAATGACTGGGATGTGTAAGCATCTGAATGAACTTTTGTTAATCCTGTTTTGAAGTTCTGAAAATACTAAATGTTTACCTTTATCTCATAAGGTAGTATGCATATTTTAATTGTGCTCAGTCTCATGGAAATAGTGATTCTTATATGGGCTTTTGTGAATTATATCATGCATGGTATTATTAATTTGTTGATAGTTAGCAAGTGTTTCATTATTTTTGTTTTCATTTATTAGCAAAACAAATATAAAGTTTTTCCATATCGCTATCACTGAATCAAGACTCATATATTTCAAACTAAAACAATTAATTTGACTTTTTGTATTAATGATCACTGTCTTATGGAAAAATAGTGTGTTAGTGAATCATTTGCTCAAACTTGAAATCCATCATAACATAGCCAGACGTCTGTAGCTTTTTCTTACGGGTGGATTAATGTTTGTTTAACATTTTTCATGCATATATAACTAGATGTTCTACTTCTACTTCCTTGATTACCAACACTATTATGTAGGCTCTTCTCACCAAACCACTTATTGCTCTGAGTACTCTATGTGGAAATTTCCTTGCTTATCATGTACACATCTGGAATATCAACTCAAGAGAAGTACGCATATTAGATCTCTTCTGTAATTTCTGGTTTGTGCTCTGGAAAGGTAAATTGCATTTTACCTAAGTATAAAGCATTAATCAGCTGGTACTATTATTCAGGGGTGTTTTTTGCATTTGTTATTCACTTAGAGAAACCAGCACTTGCTATCAGATGATGCAGCTGTTGAGTTATATTTCACTCTAATATGTACATCTTGACATGTAGTTCTGATGGGACGAGATCAGGGATATGCTTTGTAGGGAGCACATTTATGTATTGCCCCGAGCTACAGCCACAATGTTGGGAAGGCATTTGCCTAATAGCGTCTGTCCTGAAATGGATGTATAACTTTATTACTGATAGTATTTTTTTTTAGAAATCATAGGTTTCATTTCATGGAAGTTTTTTCATACTTGTAACTGTTTTGTTTTTCTTTATTTGTTTTGTAAAAGAAAGAAAATTGTTCACAAATCTTTCCACATCGTACCTCCAAATCTCACGGCATAGCTCATCTTCCATGTCACAGCTTATTAAATTATAGAGAAACATTTTTGAGTCAGATGCATGGACACACAGTCAGTAGGTCTTAGTCAGTTTCCCAGCTCAAGTCCAAATCTCAGCATACCCTCTTCACACCCAGCTAAGTATGAGAACTATCTTTTACTGAGTCATTTTTATCTTTTAGAGAGCCAGGGTTGCTGTGTCATTCTTATTTGCACTCCTAAGGATACATGGCCTATATTATGGTGTACTGTATATAATGTATGCAGTACAAGTCAAGTAAAAATAGGTGATTATGGGCTAGATGGTCTTTATAAGACTGAACAGTTGGAGGCGTTTGTTCCATGGCATTCCCATTCTTGCAATAGTAATGTTTAAAATAACTAGGGGTAAGCAAGAAATTGGGTGAAGTGTAGTGGCTGGGGATCTTTCTAATATAGTTATTTGGTTTGTTCAGTCTACACCTTGCAGGCAGGATTGGAATGAAAAGCACTAATGCTATTTGTGCAGTAGCTTAAAATAAACCCTTAGCAGGAGCTCCAGGCCCCTAGCTCTCCTTATATGTCTTCTGCTGCAGGCTGTAAGATTTCATCTGGGAGGTCAGCTGGTAAAACAACTTTTCAGCTGCATGGGATCACTTGCTTTTTATAGCCCCCTTAGTTTATTGCTTGGTGTGAGTTTCTTGTTTTGTTTTTTTTATTGGAAATGGGTTATGTGAAGTTTATTTTAGTAAAGTATTCAGAATGCTACTGTAATACTGCATTTCAGGTATAACTGTTTTGATGAACACAGTTTAAAACAAGGAATTTTTCAGTGAATGACTTAGTCTTTAGAAATGTACATAAGTCATATTGAAATTTATGTTTTGGGATCATTTTGATATCTGCTAGTTCACTAAAATGCTAATTTAACATATCACATACACCTCCCATAACTACACCCAATAGTTAACTGTAAGTGCAGTAAAATAAATCCAGGATTAAACTGAATTTGTGGTGGAGGGTGAAGATTTCTCACATTTGGGTTTCAGGGTTTATAAAGAATGATATGATCTTCATGGACTACCTGATTTAGCTTACAATGTGCTTGTACTAAGTTTATTCACACACAGCACATTTTTGTTCAGTAGCTGAAAACTAAATACTACTTAGAATCAATATTAAAAATAAAAATTCAGTTGTGCCACATGCATTCACGAATACCAAGATAATTCTGGATATTTTTGTTTACAGAGATTCTTTAGTGCTGTTTTTTTTAACACTGAGTTTTCAGATTAGGTTGTCATATTTGTGACATTTGCCCCAGTGTATGAAGGGGGATATATTATCAGCCTAGTAAAACTTAATGGACATGTCAAATTCATTCAGCTATTCAAGTTTCACAAACTCTTGAGTTTAATCTATTACTTCAGGACCTCTGTAGAACTACCTTTGTTGTGTTATATTCAAGGTGACTTATATAAGTGGTAGACTTTGTTATTGCTTTTACCTGTGTGTTAATCCAGAATGAACCACTGAATTGGACAGACACCAGTAATTACTTGTGATTAGCATTCAGATATGATGTGTCGTATGTGTCATCATTACATCTCTCACATTTTAGGCAATATACTAATCCCCATTATAAACTATGCAAATTTAAGATTTGCTGATGTGTTTTCAACAATGAAATATGTATGCAATGTATCTGCCTTGTTGTGTGTCTGTCGTTATGCTCTACCATTAATGCAGACAGAGTTGGAGTTACATATTCAGGTGCCCATAGGCTGCAACACACTTTGCTCTCTACCTCTGCCCAGTTTGGTGAAATAACATGAAAGGTGGAGAAAAATAATGTAATGGGATAGAAACAATTCAAGCAATGACAATATCACAAATGAAGTTGAAAAAATGTAAATTGTTGAGCTAAAAACATGAAAAGCCAAACCATTTTTCACTTTGTAAAATATAAATGGCCACACAATTTCAAGACATTCAAAGGAGGTTGAACATAACAGCTTGACGTGGAGGACAAATAAACATTAATTTTATAACTAACTTGTTTTAAATTGGCCAGTTAGACCTGCCCTTCTCAATTTTTTTTTTTCTCGTTTGCCCCCTTGTTAACATGAGCAGTCCTCCCCATTATATGTTAATCTTTTCATAACTATGTAAATTCAGAATTCATCATAGCAGCATTTCACAAATGCAAGCAGTGGAGCAGACTACCATCTGTAAATTGATTCATCTAACTGGAGTTGAAGTTCTTCATTCTGCAGGATTTGTTAAATCTGTCTTGGGCTAGATCATCAATACGTTGCACAACTGTATCATAATCTGTATTCCATTTGAACTGGGGAGAAAGAATTTCTATGTTTCCAATTGGAGGTTTCACCTGGGATGCCCTCACAAGTCAGACTTCCTACTCGGAAACTTGGGGGTGTTCTGTCAAGTCTGAGTTTGTCAGATTATGACGTCAATCCAAAATGACGACATACGCTGAAAACTTAAGTAAATGCTGTAGTATTATACTGTTCATTAGCACTTCGGTCTCTTTGTGTCTCATTAAATCTGTCATACACCGTACTTTCCAACCTCTATCTATGGACATCTTGCTACAGAGTTTGGATGTGCAAAATAATCTGTAATGTGTTGTTCAGTAGTTGTCTGTAGTCTGATAGAGCAAGCACAGCAAATGTTTTCTTGGAGGTGCCCGTATTGGTTTTCTGAATGTTTTATTGGAACATAGTCAAAACGTGTGTGATGTCATTTCCAGCTCTGACTTCCGAAGTAAGTGGAACACAGCAATAGTTGGTAGTTTTTCTTTTTTTATTTAGTACTTGTGAGCAAACTTAACACCATACTGAACTTGACTTATTGCAGTGGCAGCTGGATGAACAAGTGCTGTTGACACTTTTGTAAGACTTTTTGCGTTTGGCTTTTACATATGCATTTTGCGTTTGATCAGAAATGTTTAGTTTTGAATTCTTTTCTATGTAACTCATTGTCTTTATGATGAGAGAATTGCATTTTTTTTAGTGTGTGTGCATTGCATTGTTTCTAAATGTCCGTGAGGTTTAACAGGAATTCTAAAGCATAAAACACACAGTGAATGAGGACTCGCTTTCAGTAAGCGAGCATGTAAATGTCTAAAAACTGACATCTATAATGAAGTTAATACCACTGTCTACAAGCTGTTAGAATAATACTGTTTAAAGCGACATGGTGCTACTGAAGCACTGTGTGCTGTTATACACCATTACTACATAAGTTTTTACAGAAGAGGTGAGCCATGCTACTTCAGGTGCCATCTAGAATTTCCCTTGTGCCCTGTTTTTAAGAAGCACCCACTTAGACGTTTTTTTTTTCTTATTTCAAACAGTTGGAAATACTTTCAAAGCTTAAATTGCATTTTTTTTTTAAATGACATGCCATGTACCCCCACACCATCATTCTCTTAGGCCCTTTAATTCAGCTATGAATGCAGAGAGATTTGTTTTGTTCTTCAAAGTATTATGATCTGAGCTACTCAAATGTCTGGCCAATGTGGAAATTATGAAACACCAACTAAATTTTATTTTGGAATCAATATATGGACCGGTTCATTTGATAACCTTTGTTGACTTGCCACTCGGACTGAAACTTGCCTTAAATTTTACTTGCTACAGCAATAGTTGTCACAGTTTCTGCTTTTAATTGGGCTGCTAACTTAATAAAGCAAGCTATTATTTTCCAATATCAGCGTTTTTGTGTCAACCCAGAAATTACAAAACTATTTGCTACATTTTTATTGGAGTGCTGTAAGTATTATTTACTAACTAGCTATGTTACCTGTCAAAGGAAATTAAATAAATGTAAAAATATTTAATATCTCTTGCCCTACATGTACCTTCAGCACCTTTACTCATTATCCTTGTGTGTCTAAGCCTTTTTTGCCTCTTGAGCATTTTCCTGCAAAGCTTGCTTCTGTCATTTCGAGGTAGCTTGCTCTCCTCCCTTCTGCTTTTATACTTACAGTCTTTGAAGGTGACTCTCAGCAGGCCTCCTAAGCCTTACCCCCTCTGTGTGTCTCACACTCATACCTCCTCTTTCAATCACATCATCAAGTCAGACTGACCAATCAGCTTGATCCGAGGCACCAGACACACACACACACAGACTGTAGAATTTTATTGTATAATAGATAATAACTAAGGTGGCTGCAGCTTTTTTGTTTTTAGTGTTGTTTGGCTAGGTGTCTTCTCTGCTTGTAATTAGTTGCAATTATTAGGATAAAAATCAGGAGGCAAAATTCAGAAGAAAAAGATAAAAGGACAAAAGAGATTTTAGCATTTAAAACTAGGACAAAAATACATACTTTATTTCTGAATTGCTTATAAACACAAAGCGTATACCAATATGCTTTTCTGAGTACAGAATAAGAGAAGATGAAAAGAGTCCACCTAATTAAACATTTAAATTAATTCAAAGTAAAATGAGTGTGAAATTGGTTGTAAAAGAAAAATATCTTCTTCTTTCTCTTCATCTTTTCCCAGTTAAGTGAGGTTGATGTTTTATAGGTTTTGGCGTGATTTTTATGAATGGATCCTTTGCTGGCATCAGCCTTCCCCATTTATCCGGGTTTGTACTTAGCTACAAAATGGAGGCTGGGTTGGGGAAAAAAATATTATCTGATGACTCTAAATTAACCCCTTAAACGTGCCTGCAAGAGTGTGGTGCCCTATTCAAGGCTAGTGTATGCCATGTTTGACCAACTCACACCATCCCTCTCTAAGGACTCTTCAGTACTAGGGTGTTGTACCGTGTTAGCCATTATGAATGTAGAAAAAATTTGAGCAAAGGCACACTTTATTGGCTAAATAAAAAGATTACAATATGCAAGCTTTCGAGGCAACTCAGGCCCAAAGGCTTGCATATTGTCATTTTTTTAGTTAGCCAATAAAAGGTGTCATTTTGCTTGACTTTTCTCTTAGGCCTCTGAAAAGTTTGGATGGACAGTTGTAGCCATGTTCATCACAATGTGAGGATAAATATGAAGCCTTTGTTTCTTTACTTTAACCTTTATTGTATGGTGTTGTATTTAAAAGAACTAAATCTCAACATCATTTCTGTTCCTTCATTCCCTGTTTCAAATGTGTGGCATAAGTTGCTCTCAAACATGCATAAATCAAGTATTTTTTATAGCTAATTTAACTGAACAATGCAATGAATGTGCCAATAAAGGAAGCCTTATTCATTTATTTAGTTGTTTATTACTTTGAAAGAGCAGTGGGATTTTCCTGCTTTATTAAGTTAAAGCACACTTAATTTTTAAATAATAGACATGATTTCTACAATCCTGCACTTAAATTCAAGCCCTGTAAAAGCTGCTCATCTCCTATTGGTCTCTTTAAACATTTAGTCAGCACTTTTTTTATCTTGATCACTGCTCAGTTTTTAAAATGAGATGTTCTACTTACTCTTCATGCTAACATCTTTGCTGTATCATATGGTATACTGTGTCATATACGGGAATTTAACTGTTTCCTGTTCTACCCTCAATTTGTTAACCGGGATCCAGCAAAAAGAAGACCATTACAAGGCTCTTAATCTATGGATAAATTATTGTTTTTAAATTTTCTTTTCATGTTACAGTATATTTTTATCTACTTTGTAAGCACATGTTTAACCTTAATGGAGCTTATCGTATGGATTGTCTGCTTACATACGGCATGCCAAATACGCCATCTCATGTCCTGTTCTATTTTATAATCTGGTGCTACTTCATCCTAGCATGGGAGCTCTGCCGCTGTTCCAGATTTAAGGAACCCTAGTAGGAAGAATCCATTTAAATTTTGTCATTGGCTTTACTTCTGAGGCCATTTCTGGAGTTAGACTTGTTCTACAAATGCCTGAGACAGTTCAACAGATTGCTTTTCTTTTAACCCTGATCTCATGCAGCTCATGAGTAATAACCTATGTTTAAAGTACAAATCATATTGCCAAGCATGTCTTCCCTTCATCATTATAACTAGAATCATCGTGCCAGTCTAAGGGAACACTGTAGGCAGGGCTTTCTGGTAGTTATAGAAAACAGAACTGGTACTATACAAGTCTCCCATTGCTTTTGTTTAAAAATTGATGTGCCTCCTCTATAGCTTTTTTACACTAATTGTACTTTGTTCAGTTTAAATTATTCTTATAAAGTGTGCTTCTATTTATGAGCCTTTTGGACTATATGGTAATTACAAATATGAAAAATGAAAGGCAGCTTAAATAGAAAACATAATATTGCATTTAGGGCTGGGCAATATGGGCAACAATTTATACAACTAGTGAGAAAAAGAAGCTGTTGAATCTGCTTAGCAGTCACCTGAGGTACATTATGTGGCTTGCATAGCAAAATTGTGTTGCAGAAATGTTGTTTTGCATTTCTGTGCAATTGCAAGATACACATCTCAGTTATAATGCTATAGAGTAAGGAAAGTGTTTGGCGTTAATGTAAGTTCATGGGCAAGCACTTTTATGTTTGCCGTCTCTATATAATCTATAAAGCTGTTCAGTCCTAATGCAGATTTCAAGTAACACCCGCTCAATCTGTTGAATTTCAGGGTGTGTGAAATTATTCTGTTTCATAGCCCGAAATAAAAAATCCTAAAAGTAGACTAAGCTTTGCTTTATTTTGCAAATAAATTACAATATTTTCTTTTTTTTTAAGTCTAGCTTCTTGCCCATAACATGTGTACTGAAAAACATTTCAGCAAAATTTAAGCTGTTCAATATTCTTTTGACAAACATAGCACCACATCATCACCACCTGGTAATCCTTCCTGGTCTCTTTTTCTAACCACTGTCCTATTGGATCTGATTTTTGCTTCCAGCTTTTTATTTTTTAAAGATATTACACTACTCCCAATATTTTAGTTTCTTTCAATATTTTGTCACAGTCTGGTCAGCAGTTGAAACTTGATTTTCGTGAAAATTACTGTGAATTTACATTGAAACTATGTTGCAGACATATAAACCTGGTTGTCTGTTTGTCTGTTAGTCTAGCAGATATTCTAGAGCGTATCGGAAGGTAGAGACACAGCCATTCAAAATGGCATGAGGAATTCTGCAGTGCTTGGGCTATAGTAGAATGCATGAGAATGCTGGGCTTCAGTAATGAAACTGCACTATTTTATATATCCACAGACTCGTCTGTGCCTACCCCCTTTGTAGTTCTCTGAGCAGCTTATATTTGCATACATGCAGGCTTCTGCTTAGAAGTGCCACTGTTTCCAGTGAACTCTACCATTTGTCAGAGCTTAAACCATCCTGACTTGCGATGTCCTGGCCTAATCATTAGGTCTTTCATGAACATCAGTTTCTTGTTGATTTCCTCTTGAAATTAACACATGTACCGTTAGCAAGGTTGTAAAGAAAGGGACAGCACCAGGAAAAGGACGTAAAAAGTGTGTGGTCAGGAAAACAGGCAAAAGTCACAAACTAAACAAAGACATATGCCAAATCCAATACAAGGGTTTATAAGCCTAAGGAGCACAAATCTCATAAACCAGTTGAGTAATGTACATAGTGAAATGCAGAAAGGGTTTTGTATTTAAAAATTTGGATGTTCTTCTAGATATACAGAGGAGTTTGAATACTGTTGCTATTAGAGATATCAAAATGTCCTGACTGTTGGTAAACACTCCTTTGCTACCCATGATTTTTATTTAAATAATGAGCATTCAAATTAGCATGACAGCAAAATGGCAAATAACTCTGTAATTAATTAATAAGGTATTTTCATATTTGAATTGTATTCATGTATAATTTTGCTGGAACTTTAGCATTTTACCATAATGCCAAAGATGTGACAGACGTGTGAAGGAGAATGGTAGCCCAACACCACACATGCTGCCAATTGATTCACTTTCTAAGACATAGTCCACATTATGTGCCCACCTTTCAGAGCTGGCCATCCTCACATGGATTACAGTCTAATTACCAATGTATTTACTCTTGATTTTTAATGTGGTCAAGTGCTATTCAATCATAGTCAGATCATGAAACCTCACATTAATGCTAGGTGGTCTCTAATAGAGCTTGACATGAACTGACATCATTTACAGGCTTTTTTTAAATATTCGATTAGTGGAACATGCTGGAAAATAAACTACAATGTACAGAAAAGCTGACTGTGCTTATGCATTCTGCAGGTGGCCCATTCCATGAATCTTAATGATGATATTGTGATGGCGGCCATCATGCATGCCCACTATACACAAAGAGCACTAAATAGGACAGCATTAATAAGGTTATTGGTAAAATTTATTTAAATTTCCTATTTGGTTAGCATTTTGTTATTAAAAAAGAAACCTGAAATTAAAACAAATGTTCTTGCCTTGACCTTAGATTGAACATCAATCTCTAGTACTAAAGAGCCCCTGGTTTACCGCTATGCCATTATGTCAAACCTTTGAATGTAAAGCAACAAATGAACCAGTCAAATTGTAGTATAAAAAATTGTGTAGAAAATAATAATATATCATCTTGACTGAGAAATGGAGGTAGTGCTCTGAAATTCTTGATGGTAGCTGGCCTTTAAAAGGATTGTTAAAACGACAGAGCCTGCTGTGTCCTTCCTCAACTGCTCTTCATTGGTTCTCTGGACCTTTGTGGCTCCACATGCTGCTAGCTGCCTTGTCCCCTGCCTGCGCATATACTCCACCAGCTCTCTGTGATAAAGCGGGTTGGCTATATGCTCCCACTCCTGTTTGGAAGTCTCTTGAACCCACCACCATTGATAACATAATCAAGGATGAGCCTACCAAGTGAAAACACATACATATAGACAAGGGGTAGGTGCATAAAGTGATTGGTGCTTTTTTAAAAATCCAAAAATCAAAACAGTACAGCACATCAAATCATCTTATAATTAAATAATCCATAAAAAAGTGAACTCTGGAGCTTAAAAATATCCAATAAATAGTTCATAAAAATTAGATTAAAATCCATGCAGAAAGCTGTCCTTTGAAATTCATGAGACCTGGTGTAGCCCGTTAAAACCAACGTCTCTCTGGCTTATCCTATTCAGATCTTGCAGCATGGAGAGATGTCATCCAACAAGTGCAGACAACCCTCAGTTCCTGCTTGTGTCCTCATCACCCATCCCATGACGTTTCACGGTGTGCTGCCAAGCCTCCACTCCTTCGACTCCTGCAGCCATTCCATGGCTTTGCAGGGGAGTCCTCCAGAGTACTGTGATTGCTCCAGCTCCCTGGCTGATCAGCGGGAACAACCTTCAACCCCATCTTGAGCGCTGGCCACATGCTCCATTCCTGTCAGCCTACATCCATCCCTTTTGCACTTGCTCACTCGCTTGCTTTTGCCCTTCTCTCCATTCATTAACCTCCATGTCTGTTTCTCTCATTTTTGTTTCTTTTTCATTTTCCTTTGTTTAATCTCTCTCCTCATCTGCAGTGGCTCATCATATGCCTCTGTGGGCACACTGCCTGAATCACGATCCACGGAAAGCCAATGGAGCAATCAAGACAGAACACACCCTCATGTGCAGGTGCGCTCCGTCTCAATCACTCCACCAACTTCCTGAAGCTGCGCAAGCACACATGCCCATGAAGATCAAGCCAGCTATTTAATTATTTATTTAATTAAAAACCAACCAGTCGCTGCTTATCTGCAGACCCACTATTCCACACTCCCCCTCACATCATATGGTGGTAATATCATCTGCTGTACTTTCCCCACTTCTGTAAGCTGATCAGAAACCAAGATCTCACCTGAGGCTTACTAGTGATCACACATCCAGGCCATGGAACTTTAGTGGTGGAGGAGCACCTCCATAGTACACCCTCCTCTCTACACTCTGAAGTGCTGCTTTTATGGCCATTTTCTAAAGTTAGCCTTGCCTTTCTGATAGTTTGCAGTCACTTGAGAAACATTTCCCTCTCAGGTCTGGACCGCAGATGTTATTGTCTACATATTTTATAGTATATTTTTAAAGTAATAACACTGTATAAACCTGCACTGTACATTATTTACATCCTTTATACTTATGGAACAAATTAATATTATATATCCTATTAAGTGTTTCTGATAAGTAATGTGTTTAATATGATAGCAGGAGCAAATATTCAGAGAAAAGTATAAAACATTTTAAATCTTTTATAAAGTATAAACGTAATATAGTCAGAACAAGTATGTCATAACTTTTTCAAAATAACCATAGTAAGCAACTGAGTAGTTGTCACATTCCATATCAAGTGGATTTATATGTTCATAGGAATGATATTAAATGAGGCAATCCTATCATTAAAGTGTGATGCATCACAGGGTATATACAGCCAAAGAGGGTTTGAAAAATAAGTGCCAGCTTTAACGTGAGTGGTGAGTAACCAGTGTGTTTGTCAAAACCATTAACATACAAGTTTCTTACTAATCATCAAGTTCACACAAATCAAACTGGAACAATATTAAAAAGTTTTATAAGATGTTTTGTAGCTTAAAGATTTTATTTAAAACTAATAAATAAGGGCCTATGAAAGAAGGGCTGCCACAGATTATTATTTTGTAAGCAATTAATCTACTGACTATTTTTCTATCAATCTAATGACTAATTTTGTCCAAATAATTTAAACAGTAATTTGATATACTGTATATAATTTAAAAACACATGGATATGAAAAAATACAACTAAAATGACTCCAACAAGAAGACAAACAAGAAAACACTATTGAAAAAATATTTTAAATCAAAAAAGCTTAAAAATTAAAAAAAAATCTATTTTTGATCAATATTAGACGTTTTAACATAACCTGGTATTGGCAGTCCAGCTTGAAATAAGACCAAATAAACAAGCTTTTGGGTTCTTTTAGTCCTCAGAGTTACAATGGATCCAATTTGACTCATTTCACTCTTTTTTTTTTTTTTTAAATCCATCTTGAATTGAGTTAGAAGTTATTCATAGAGATCATGAATATACTGTGCCTGCCTGTCATATTTTGCATATTGTGGTGTAATATACACTATCGGTCAAAAGTTTATAAACACCTCAGTTTTTCCTGTTTTTCTTTTTTCTTTCTGCCTGTCTTAAGGCCAAATTGGAACAGAAGTACTACTTGAACAATATTACACTGTTGAAAGTTGTAAATTCCAGTGATAATGGCAAGAAACAGCAATTAATAAATGAAATGAGAATGAGCATTACAGTAGACCCCCTCGAAATCGTGGTTCAGCGTTCACAGCCTCAGTCATTCGCGGATTTTTCCTTACAACCTAACTAACAATTGTTAGCGGAAACCGCAAATATTCTCCGCAATTTTTATGGCTTTGAACCTGCATCTTCCAGCAGTCCCTGCAGTGGCTCTGATTGGTCGGTCTGAGGGTGCTGGGGCTGTTGAGGTCAAAGGATGTCAAAGTGGCTTTTAAAAAGGGGGCCAGTGACCAAAAGCAAAAAAAAAAAAGTTTTTGTAATTTGTGTTTCAAGTTCCTGTCTGTCTGCCTTCTGTTGGGGTACCTGTACTTATTCATTTTGTCCTGGATCATTTTGTGCTCCTGGATTGTTTGCCGTCTGCCTGTGTACATGAGGACTGTAAGTGGATTCATGGCCATCCTGCAAAGAAAGGAGCGCTCCTGAACCCGTCCACCCATCTTCACCATTTCAGGAACTACCGGTAGGACTATCTGTACGTTCCCATTCAACATGCGAATCTGTGGACTATCTATTTTCATCATTACATTTCATTTGTTGCCATTTTTCATGAACTTTTTCATGATTTACTCTGTGTGTGTTTTGTTTGTGCTTTGTTGTATTTAATGTGTAATCTCTGTAAGGGGAACAGGGGTGGTATCGTTTTCTTATTTCATTTGTTTTCATTACATTCTTTATTTGCTGTTTGATTACCGGTTTGCTTTGTTTTTGTCTCTGTTTGTGAGTGCGCGCGTATCGGGTCAAGGCTGGGTGTGTCCCTGGAATCTCCACCATAAAAATAAATAAATCACCGTCTTCTCGATTGCGGCTTCTCGCGTGACACTACGCTTACTTAAAAGCATGAACAGTACCTGTCCTTTTTGGCTGATTGCTTTGTTGCTTTGTTTCTCTCTCCTCCCCCAGACATTCTCTGCTTCTGTTGGGGGTTGTGCTCCCCTATGATATTTGTCTATTGTTTAATCGATAACTAACTGAATACTGAGCTCCTTTTACTTCTGAAAGAGACATGTTTGTTTGAAGTGCTTGAGTAAAGTTCCTGTCTCTACAATCTCCTGTGTTTCTGTGCAATTCTGTGACCCAAGCGTGACACCCTGCAGCATTGCAGCCTCACCCAAGACTAGCCTGCAAGCATTAGCGCTTACCTCTGTGTGCTTGCTTGCAGCTAGTTCATGTTGGCTCAGTGATTTACTGAGTTTTGTCCATGGTGTTAGTTGCACTTTGTACATATTGTTCCAGTAGTTTTTTTAAATAGTTTTTACAGTTCTTTAGCAGTGTGTAAAATGATCAGTGTTGCAGTAATTGTGATGCTCTAAAATTTCCCTTTTTCTTTGTTAATCATGATATTTACTTAAAGTGCAGCAAAAAAGTATTTGGCGTCCAGGGATGCGTTAGTCCCCAAGTATGTGGCAGTTTAAGGGTTAAAGCCCCAAGATGCCGCCGAAACGAGCTGCACCGTCTAAGGCTTCTGGCAATGAAAACACGCTTGCATGAATTACAGTACATATAGCGGTAATATCTGTATTTTACATACTACCACTGCAGGAGACATAGTAGTACAGTATACAGGTTTACCTTTACATTCTTTTTTTTAGGTAATGTATTAATCTGAGTTTGAAATTAAAGTGTTTTGGGGGCATATTTAGGGTTTAAACTATGAAAATAGGCATTTTTTTAACCACATCAAAAATGTGTGGTTTTTCACAATTTGCGGGTGCTCTAGGAGCGTAACCCCCACAAATTTAGGGGGTGTACTGTGATACTCTTAAAAGCGTAGGCCTTTCATTTAGATAAGTATTCAAAAGAAACTAAGTGTCACTGAGTTCAGCGGTGTCCTCCACAATCCAAAGGCAATTGACAACTGGAAGAAACTGATAGGAAGAGATCTGGCAGCCCCAAAGTCACAACACAATCAGAAGACAAGTTCCTGAGGGTCATTAGCTTGTGTGATAGGTGCCTCACAGTGCAACAGCTTTAAGCGTAGCTTAACAGTGGTCAATAAAAGCAAGTCTCGTTATCTATTATGATGAAGAGACTTTGTGCTGCAGGTTTGACAGGGTGAGTGGCAGTAAGAAAGCAGTTCCTTAAAGGACAAAACAGGGCTTTGAAATACCGGCTCTGGGCTACTGCAGACTGGAAGAATATCTTATGGACTGATTAATCAAAATTTGAAATTTTCGGTTCATCATGCAGGATGTTTGTATGCCTTTGAGTTAGTGAAAGCATGGTTGCTCAGTGTGTGACACCAACTGTCAGACATGGAGGAGGAAGTGTGATGGTCTGGGGTTCTTGTTCTGCAGGCAGAGTTGGTGACTTGCACAGAGTGACTGGCATTCTGAATCAAAACAGTTACCACAATTTGGCTGTTATATCAGCAGAATTTGGCTACTTTGATAAATCAAAAATTTGAATACAATTTTGTACACCTAATGATTCCTTGACTTATTTTTTATTTGCCATTGTTTATTTTTTCTATGTCTTTATTACATTAAACATTAAGACGTTAAACTGTGCACATTTCCATAAAAGCTGAAAAAACCTGAGGTGTTCTAAAACTGGTATTGTAAAGTATAAATTAATACCAACTGAAATAATTTTGCAGGAAATGGGCAACTCATACCTCTTAAAGAGAACACTGAGGTCAAAACTAATATTCTGTAATTTTGCAACTGTAATTGAATAATTGTAAGTTAAACTTTTCAGTAAAGGTTCATTTTGGCACTTTTAACTTTGATACAGCTTCACATTTTGTTCTTAATGACTGTGCAACAAGCATTTTTTTTAGTTCTGGTTGCTTGTTATTGCCATTATCACATTTAAACATTTATTGTTTATAAAAAGGCATTGAGCACAGCTGAAAGTACACACATAAATACTGTACATTCATTCATTTTAAATCCTTGATGTTATGTGCTTTGAGTATGAGAAAAGCCTGTACATAAAATGTACTATTATTATTATGTTTTTCACATTTTCAAAAGTAACCTACCAGACATCTTAATCAGTTGGTTACCACTTAAGTGTGCAAGTGAGCCCTTACTTAATAAAATACTATGCAAAAGATTCTGTGCAACTTGCAGATGAATTCACTTGGACATCTGCTAAAAAAATACTTTTTCAAACATTGGAGGCAAAGAGAAGAAATGGGAGAAAATCTTTATACCACAGAACACTTCATAGGCAGTATTCAGGATAACTCACACATTGCACCTCCAGGGCCATTCTTCCTGATGACGTGACGGTGGCTGGACATTCATCATGCTGTCTGCACTGACTTTAAAATGTGAAAGAGCCCAGAGCCATTTAGTTGAAATGTGCTTATTATATTCATTCCTTTTTAATTTTAAAACCAGGATTTTGCTAAGCTGTACTGTCTGCATATTTGTAATCTAAGCTATTTTATAAATTGTGTTTCTTTACAAATAAGTAACCTTCCTAAGTAGGATTAGCCTCCCTGTATGTGGACAACTGGGATCAACAAAAATACATCCTACTGTGTTGCCTATTGAATGATTTATTTACAATCTATTTGATAATTGGATAAAATACCTAAAAATAACACTCTAAAGATAATGTATATTTATATAGAACATTATTGCTGCTTAATTTCGACTTCTCCTGATAAGTAGTTTTCTTTCAGATCCACAAGATGACCATTAAAGAGTTGCAAGTTGCCAGCCCTGGCATAAATGTCTGTCAAAAGGTGAAAATGCAACCTTGCATGAAATAAAGCTGCCAAGTGCGTTTAACAGACTAGTCAATTGTATTTAGCTAGCATATGTACTGAAAAATTGTAATAGTGGCAACTGACAAGTGCGTTTAGCAGACAATTTATCTGTTCTGTCTGAAGAAATATCATGGCTCTTGCTTTCACCCCAACACTAGTTACTTCTCAATAAGTTCAACAGCTTCGCAGCACTAAAAGTACTATTGTTGTAAGGCTAAGTAAGTGTAAGTGGGTTGGCTGTGTTTTATTACCAGCATGCTTACTCTTCAGGTGTTCATGCATCAAGCCAGTCCTGTTGTGGAATACCACACAATAATCAAACAGCCACTTTCTCAGATTTTTTCCCACACAGAGGAGAATTTTGCCTGATATTTAGGGGAACAATCATGCTGAATGTGGTGCAGTTGACCCCATGATCAGCCTGCTGCAGTACACTCATAGCAAATAAAAATACATTTTGACTATCATCTTTAGTCGATTATATTGATTAATCACAGTAGTCCTAGTTGTAAGAGATGCAAAATGTGATATAAAACAGACTATTAACTTTTTAATTTTGGATGCCAACCATACGCATTACAGTGTACCTTTTTTTTAAAAAAAAACATTTTATTGAATTTATTAAAAGCATGTAAAAGCATGTAACATGTTATGATAAACCTTTTATTCACTGTAATTTTAATAGAACTGTCCCCTGCTCGCTTTGCTCGCCCACACCCCACTAGTAAATGGCTAAACGCACGCTAAGGAGATGCGGTTGGGTCAGCTGCTGTCTTGCGGCTGCCTAGCTGCGTGTTCTGCTTGTTGCACAGCGTATAGATCATTTAAAAGCCTGTGCAGCAGCTGTCCTTTTGTATCACTGCCTTGTCTCTCGGGACTTTAAAGTGTCTCGGAGAAAATCACATATCATCTCTTTCCAAGCCTTCCAAGATTTTTTTTATAATAGAGAGATATGCCTTCAAGAAAGTACAAGACTTGGATAATATGGTAGGTGGACATGTCCAGCCAAAACTTTTTAATTGGTTTGAGATCTGGACTGTGACTCAGCCACTCCTGCCTGTGGTTTTATGTTTAGGGTCATTGTGTTGCTGGCAAATCAATCTTCTCTCAAGTTGGCATGATTTTTGCAGACTACTTTTGGTTTTCCATTTAGATTTCCACTTATTTTGGTCTCTTTATGTTACCCTCTACCCTCCCCTGCCTTCCGGAGCCTGCTGCTGAGAAGCATCCCTACAGTTTGAGGTTGCCACCACCATGCTTCATAGTAGGGATGGTATGTTTTTGGGTAATGTGCAGTGTGATAGCCAAAAGACTGTTTTGTTCTTCCTGATGCCAGTGCTTTTTTTTTTTTTTTTTTCTAACAGTGGCATTCTCTTTGCTATTCTTATATAAACCTGCAACTGGAAATGCACCAAGGCAAAAGTTCTATGCACAGTCTCTCAAATCTGACCTACTGTAGCTTGTAACTCCTTTACACTTATCAAAGGTATGTTGGTAGCCATCCCTCAGTAGTTGTCTTCTTGTATGATCACTCAGTTTTTATGGATGACCTGCTCTTGGCAGATTTACACCTTAGCCATACTCTTTCTATTCCTTAATGATTGATTTAATTGGAATTCGAGGGATTTTCAGTGACTTTGATATTTTCTTGTCTCCATCCCTTGACTTGTGTTTTTCAATCACCTTTTGATGGAGTTGCTTGGAGGGTTCAATTTGTCTTCATTGTTTAGGTTAGGCCAAGATACTGACTTACCGCAGGTTTGACTTTCCACATAAGATGTATTTATACTATAATTAACTGAAACTCCTTAACTACAGACAGGTGATTGTCTTTTAACTAATCATGTGACTTCTAAAACCAATTGTCTACACAAGTGATGATTTACTTGTGTCATGTTAAAGGGGATAAGTACTAATGCACTCAGTTATTTTCTTGGTTGTATTTAATTTAGACCATTATGAAGACATCTGATTTCAATTTGAAATCGAAGAGTGTTTTTCTAATCAGTGTCAAACAAAGCCACATCAAATTCACTGTAATTTATTTGCCCACAGCTGGAAATTTGCCTTTTTACAGAAGCTAAATCTTCTTCTTCTTCTGATTGCTCCTGTTAGGGGTTGCCACAGCAGATCATCTTGTTCCATATCTTCCTGTCCTTTACATCTTGCTCTGTCACACCCATCACCTGCTTGTCTTCTCTCACCACATCCCAAAACCTTCCCTTAGGCCTTCCTCTTTTTCTCTTGCCTGGCAGCTGTATTCTTAGCATCCTTTTCCCAATATACTCAGCATCTCTCCTCTGCACAAACCAACGCAATCTCGCCTCTCTGACTTTATATCCCAAGCTGAGCCGACCCTCTAATGTAATCATTTCTAATCCTGTCCATCCTTGTCACACCCAATGCAAATAGCATCTTTAACTCTGCCACCTACAGCTAAATAAATAAATATTATTATAACAAAACCCTCTCAAAACCTCATCAGAATGACTAAAAAGAAGAAAATGTCTGACTTGGCTAAAGATAATAAAGCAGTTCCAATCATTATATACAGTAGGTGTATTGCCATTGGTTTAAAGGAGACCCAGTAGTGTTTAACACACTTCTGCTGAATAATTTGTTAATTGGAAGTACTTAATGTTAGTGACTGAGAGAGAGGAGGTGCAGCATCATTTATAATGACACTCATTTTTGTTTCATTCTCTCCTTGGCTACTACCTCCAAGGGGTCCAATAGAGTGTCCCATAACTGAGCCTGCCCTCTTTTATATTAGCTTGTTGATTCGGTGGGCCTCCCCTGATCTTACCAGCCTAGCACACCACAGCATAAAAATTGCTCTGGCCATCACAAAGTTTTAGAACTTACTGTATAATAGATGTCACTACCCACGTTAAAGGAGTGCAGTCTTCTAAGAAAAAAGTCTTGCTTTGCCATTTCTTATATATTTCCTCTGTGTTACAAGACCAGTCCAGCCAGTCATTGATGTGCACTCTGTTTATATGTAACAGCGCAGCACCTTCACATCCACTCCTTGAATAGTGACCAGACATAGAGACACTTTGGTGTGGCAAAGTCAATAACCAGTACCTTGGTTTTGCTGATGTTAAATTGCACACAGTTTTCCTTTCACCAAGAAACAGAGTTCCCCACCTAACTCCTACACTCTGTCTCATCCTCCTTGCCAATACACACGCCCCATTAATGCAGGATCACAAAATGTCTGCTAGTGGCATGACTTGGTGTCATATGTTTTAGTCTGAGGTGCACAGCGCAAATTGAAAAAGAGTTATGATTGTTCCTTGTGGTATGCTGTGCAACAATGTAATGTAAAAAAATATTTTGAAGTGGGTGAACACTTTTTATAGGCACTGTTATTCCAGTATCTATGCCTTTCATTTTACTTTTACTTTCTTAGATTCCCATGTAATTCCAATAATTCCCAATAATTTGGTCTTCTTTTTCCTCATGTATCATGCTTTTTTGTTTTGTGATCTGTTTATGCCACATTAATTTTATATACACTATGAACTTTACTTTTTTGTTGTTAGTTAATATCTTTACTAATTTCTATACTTTTTCTTTACTTACCATTTGTTTCAATTCAATGATTCTAATTTTCACCTTTTATTTTTGTCTACTTTGTTGTTTTACTAAACTTTATTTCATGTTTTCCATTTTCAGTATATTTGTTTAAGTAAGTGACTACTTTTCATATCTTATCTTTTCTATCTATTATACTCATCACATCCCTTCTTTATCTTAATGCCTTTCTCTTCCAGTGCTCATGGCCCTGTTCTCTCTTGCTGTCAGCACCCAGATCCTAAAGATCATGCAATGTACCTGCTATGATTTCAAGCAACTGGAGAAGTGGGCTGATGTGACAGAGGTTCACACAAATCGCTGTAGCTGCCACATGAGCCATGTCTACAGGCAGCATCATGCACAAGCCAATGCCATGTTTGCAACACTGCCAGCACTTGGATGAGTAAAACAGGAAATTATATAGTTCTGCACTTTCTGACTGCATTTAGAAAGAAATGTATAATACGGTGCTAGAAGTTATCTTTCACAGGGTTATTATCTTTTAGTTACAGCTACACCAATACCATTATATGTTAGCAGGCTTTCTACTGTCTATTAAATTTACAATTAATAGTCCCTGGAAGCAAAATAATACTTATGATTAAGCTGATTGATGCTTTGTTTCTTTCTTTGTCTGCTCTCTTCTAATTCGCAGTATTACCCCTGCTGGGTCAGCTGGTGATCAGTCAGCACCCATACAAGATGGACACGTGGTATATGAAGGTCTCTCTATCAATTGCCTGTGTACTTGCTGCTCCGCAGCAACTTGTACTAATGGCAACCTTGTCCTGACTCATCTAGTCCAGCACAATTACTCTCTGGAGTAAAGGGACTGTTTCATCCCGTGTTGTAACCACAACTTTTAAACTATGGGTTCTGGCAATGGTAAGCCAAAGTTGGCCAGGTTGAGCAGGAACACGATGAGAAGAGCAGTTAGATGGGGTGTGGTTGTTGTTTTTAAAGGAAGGAATAGAGGTCTTGTCATTGGCTTCTTGGGTACACATAAGCCCATCCTCTTGTTCATCCATTGGTGCAAAGTTCTTTCCATCTATGTTGCTTATCCTATAGTCCTTTGTTCAAATTGTGGGTATCCAACTTATTTTATCAGATAAGCTGCATGCAGGCAACGAGCCCTGTCAAGCAAATGGAGACTTTTCAGCTGGCAATAACAGTGTCTGGCAGCAGCTTGCTAAACAAGGATTTGAGTTCCAGGTTGGCAAAATTGATAATGCCAGTCTGTCCTACAGTGTTTCACCTAATGTATGCTTTAACGTGTCCTGTTCTTTGCCCTGGGATTTTCTGTTTTGGTGTGTTGTTGTTTTTTTTTAAATTTTCTTATATATATTAAATTCTGTTTTTTCAGCAACAGTTCCTTGTTAACCAACTGCGGGAAATCACAGGAACACAAGACATCCGAATTTTGCAAAAAACACTGAAGGTATGTACAGCAACCAAAACTTATTTTCACTTATACATAATTTTTTTTAGCAGTAAAGGTCAATTTGTAATAATATTTGTTGACCATATTTAAGTTTAGACATTTAATGTTTATTTTTAGTTTTTTTTTCTATTATGTATTGTTTTGTACCATATAAAAAAACTAAGATGAAATAGGATATCCTATGGTTTTGCCCTGTTGATTTAGCATACAGTGTACAAAATAAAGTTAGGTTCATTAAACTGAATATTTATTAAATCACCACCATGTATAGCATGTATTTCATTGACATACTACAGCTTTCAGTGTTTACACCACAATAGCTTTTGAAAGTAAGTGTTCAATTCTACACATTATTATTATTAGTCATAGTTATATTTTTTATGGGCAGTATAGTGGTGTGGTGGCTGGCATCAAATTGCAGTGACCACAGTCAATGATACTTTTGCATTGTCTCCCCAGTGTCTGCATTTTATTTTGTTAATTTTTTTTATTTTCATATTCCGCTATTTTAATTTACTGCCAGGGCTTGAGTGCAGGTTTGTACATTTGTGTGCTCCGCAATAAACATGAATGCCATCCTGGTGTGTTTCCTGCCTTTAACTTGATGCTGTCAAGTTAAGCTCCGAATCTGATCTTGCCATTTGAAGATCCTTCGATGGTTAAAGGCAAGACCTCAAAATGTACCACCTATGGATTATGTTCTGTGTAAAATACTTTATTATAGCATACATTTGAAGGTGAAAAACTCAAAAAGCGTGTCCTGTAACTAAGAGAGATAAAAGTGGGTATGTTGTATTCAGGTTTGGTGGTTTAAGCCTTATTTCACTACAGGATCAGAGAAGTAGACTGAAGAACTGTTTAAATATGGCAGCCTAAGGCCGGAGTTATACTTCACGCGATGCATGCTGCAGCGGACGCTCCTACTACGCAAGCGTTGTAGTGTTCATACTTGCGCGCGTACTTTACGTAAATCTGGAGGAATCCACCAGGTGGCAGTGTGAGATATTATCACGGTGAGAACAGGTTCGGCTTCTCTGTATTATGAATTGCCTAGAACACCTATTAAATTCTAAATACACCTTACCGCAATATCTCTGAAAAGGATGTTTATTGATTAAATCCATCAATCCAGGGATGTGTCCATTCCAGGAAGCATTGGGCACGAGTGAGAAACAGTCCCTTGACGAGGCCTCAGCTCATCGCAAGGTGAATACAAGCACTCGCATACACTGCCGTCATTTTAGCGGCACCAAATCCCCAAATCTGCATATCTTTGGAAGGAAACCGGAGCCCAGTGTGGAATACAAGCAGGAAATACCAGCAACATAACTCCCTGTGAGACAGCAGTGCTATCGCTCCGCCACCGTGACACCCCCATGTGTGTATTTATTAACAGTATTCATTATTTAAACGAAATTATAAGTAAAATGTAACATACACATTTTAATGCATTTCATCATGAAAGTGATATCAAGTATAAATCTAAAGATTCTGAATGTGCAGAGAGTTGGAATATAATACATTTAATTTGTTCTGTGTGGCGATCTATTGCTGCTTTCCGCTGCTGAAGCAAAATGCCGACATACAGATGCATTCGTGGTACTTTTATATTCAAGCGTCACATATTCCCGATCGTAATGACACGATACATTTTAAAAGTCTCACATACCATCTTTTGTGCCGTCTGTTTTTTATTTTTTTACTTTACCTGCTGTCAGGTCCCAGAAGCTCGTAGTGATTAAAAACTGGGGTGACGTTTACGATGGTCTGCTTTAATAATAAACTACGAGGTTAAAGTGGATTTAATCACAAAATAAACATTTTCACTGTGTCTTTTATTTTTTCTCAGTGGCTCAAATACAGCACTATACATTATGTTGCTGCTGTTAAGTTGCAAAAATTAAAAAATAAAAAAGATAAATGACACGATACATTTTAAAAGCCTCACATACCGTCTTTTTTTTTTTTTTTTTTGCAACTTCACATCGGCAACATAATGTATAGTGTTATATTTGAACCACTGAGAAAAAAATAAAAGACACGGTGAAAACGTTTATTTTGTGATTAAAGTGGAAATTGCAGCTTTAATCTCGAAATGTCCACTTTAACCTTGTAGTTTACTTTATTATTAAAGCAGACCATCGTAAACGTCACCCCAGTTTTTAATCACTACGAGCTTCTTGGACCTGACAGCAGGTAAAGTAAAAAAATAAAAAACAAAGACAGCACAAAAGATGGTATGTGACACTTTTAAAATGTATCGTGTCATTACGATCGGGAAAATGCGACACTTGAATATAAAAGCACCACGAATGCATCTGTATGTCGGCATTTTGCTTCACCACTTTGAACCATTCATCAAACAGCAAAGCGGGCACATTGATCCCCGAAGGATCTCCATAGAGGCTTGCTGTCACATGTAGATAGTAAACAGAGACTCTGACGTCACATTCCGACTTTTAGCACACTGTGCCCCCCGACTTTTTGCTGGTACTGCAACTTGCGCACGCATCGCGTTAATTTCTGAGGACCTGCTCAGAGGACGCGTGAAATGAACGCTGGGAACGCGTGGCAGCCATGATGCGGACGCGTACGTGTTCTGAGCGTGAAGTATAAATCGGCCCTTACACATAATAGACTTTCTACCATGGCACCTGGAGGCAAAGTACAACAATAATACATGTAATTGAATTAAACAAGTGTTTACAAAAGACATAGCTATTCAGGAAATTTTACTTCTAATCTATCATAATAAATATCTGTGGATGTAGTTTAGTAAATATTTGTTCAAATATTTCACAAGCAATAGTCATAATTAAGTACTTCTCTGATGTAAGAAGTGAAAAGTCAAGCAAAATGACACCTTTTGTTGGTTAACTAAAAAGATTATAATATGCAAGTCATTTTGCTTGACTTTTCTCTACATTCATAATGGCTAACACGGTACAACACCCTAGTACTTCTGATGTAAAATTAAAGCCCAGTGCATAGTTGTGTTACTACTAGTGTGAAGATCAGCTGAGCTATTCTACAACCTGACATTCACATATTGTAATCTGGATTATGGTACATTACAAAAAGTGTTTTCATTTTATTTTAGATATATACGTAATGTGTTTTACAAGTTAATTTGAGTGTAAACAAGTGTAATGATGTAGGTGGAGGTGTGTGCTATGGCCTGATGTGTGTTCAGGGGTTCTTGTCTTTTGTTTAAACTGGCCAATACAGTAGAGAGTCAGTTTCCTAGCCAGTAGTTCTGTGTTTAAAGGATGTGTATGTTGCCTTTCTTCAATCAACATGGAAAATACATTAGCATATTAAATACAGAGGAGTTGAAGTCAGAAGTACCAGAAACTAAGGAGTCGGAGTCAAAGGATTTATCTACTGACTCCATAGCCCTGTTTACTACATTATACATTGTAATTTAGAACTCTGACAAGAATTACAGGTGTACAAAAGAAATTTTTTTCTTTGTTTAAAAAATTGTAGAATGGTAGTGTGATATTTTCAATATATTTTTTGTGACTTGATGTTTTTTCAGGCCAGTAATTGGGATGTAAGTCAAGCCATCAGCCTTCTTACTGCTCAGGAGCCAGAGACAGAGGTCACTGCAGTAGAACCATCAGCCACAGAAGGAAGTGCAGTTGGTAGAGATGTGGAGAAAAGTAAGTCAAGATTTATGATAAATTTATTTTCTTGAGAGCTTTAATTAAGATCTTAATTCTTATACGTGATTAACACTCAGTATTGCACATTTGTTTAAAATTTATTAGAAAACTAATGATTGAAACCATGACAAAATTAATTCTCATTGTGATATTCTTCTCCTGTTCACACATGGTTTAAAATAAGCATCAGTTCCACTACTGAAATAAAGCTTGTGTGATATGAGCCTAGAAATTCTTGCTTGTTTGGTCCCTGTTTTTGCTGACTTCTTCTGATCAAACTTGAGTGCTGATTTAGTTGAAGACTTGAATACTTAAAAAAGTAGCATTGCATTCATTGTCAGGCAGATTTTGCAACTTTCTGTTTTTTACCTACTACACTGTACAGTTAAAAAGTCAGATTAAAGATTGGTCTTTGAGTTGTAATTAAGTGGGCAGACTAAGACTGGGTTTATACTTCTTGCGACACGACGTGTGCATCTGTGGACGTTCCTGCTATGCAAGCGGTATACTGTTTATAATTGCGTGCATACTTTATGTAAATCTGGCTAATTCCTCTGGGTGGCATTGATAGTATCACAGTGAGAAAACAACATTTGGCTTTGCTGTGTTGTGAATTTCCAGAAACATCCATTAAATTCCCAGGACAACTTACCACAATATCTCTGCAAAGGATCGATGTTTAATGATTACATCCATCAGTCCAGCATCCGCTTATAACAAGGTGAATTCAAGCACACATATAAACTAGGATCATTTTAGCATCACCAAATCCGCAAAACCTGCACAGCTTGAAAGGAAATCAGGACACACTGTGGAAACCCACCAGGAAAACATGCAATCTCCAGGCAGGGAACACCATGCCGTCCCCACATGTAGAATTGTTAACAGTATTAATTATTTAAATGAAGTTAATGATATACAGTGGTACCTCGGTATACGTCTGCTTTGGAATAAGTCCAACTTGGTATACGTCCTGTTTAGAGGCGAAATATTTTGCTTGGTATACGACCTTTGTTTGGAATACGACTCGTGTGCTAGAACAACGCGTGTGGTATACTGGGCGCGCGCCTTCAAAAAAAAAAAGGGCCAAGTTTTAACCTGTACAGTAATCCCTCGCTATATCGCGCTTCGACTTTCGCAGCTTCACTCTATAGTGGATTTTATAAGAAAGCATAACTAAATATATAACACGGATTTTTCGCTGCTTCGCGGGTTCTGTGGACAATGTGTCATTTTTACTTCCTGTACATGCTTCCTCAGTTGGTTTGCCTAGTTGATTTCATACAAGGGACGCTATTGGCGGATGACTGAGAAGCTAACCAATCAGAGCACGCAGTTAAGTTCCTGTGTGCTGAATGCAGTGTTAACCAGGAAGTCTCGTCTCGCTCATTCAGCATCAACGTGTTTCGCTGTGTAAAGAGTTAACTTTTGTGCTCTTTTGTGTTTATCTTTGTGCATAGTCAAGCCCTTCATTATGGCTCCAAACGATCTGCTACTGCTTCAGGGGCCGTGCCCAAGTGCAAACGGAAGATGTTAATGATTGCCGAAAAGGTAAACGTTTTGGATTTGTTGAAGGCTACGATTCTTTTTATTTAAAAAGTAGGAAAGGAATATAAGATCTACGGCCGCAGTGTCCTTTTAACCAGGGTGCAAAACGAGTTGTAAGTGGATGTAATAAGGCAGTAGTCTGGATGGAATCTGCTTTAGGGATTTAGATTGAAGACTGCCAGAAGAAGAACAACGGCAGTGCTTCACAATCGCCTGAAGAGGCTCCTTTGGAAGAGCTGTAACACTCTCCTTTGTTGTGCAGTAAAATTAAACTCATTGTTATCGGACAAGTCATTTTCATTTATTTCATCTAATTGTTTTTGTATTTATGTATTTTAGTATTAAGCAGTGTTTAAATTATTTTATACAACCCCATCAATGTATAATATGCCAATAACAATAGGATTTTTTTTTCATGGGAACGAATTTATCATTTTCCCATTATTTCTTATGGGAAAAATTTGTTTGGTATTAGTCCTGTTTGGTATAAGTCCAAGCATCTGGAACGGATTAAGGACGTATACCAAGGTACCACTGTATCTGTAAAATATAACATATATGCTTTAACATATTTCGTCATGAAAGTCATATCAAGTATAAATCTAAGGATTCTAAAGAGAGCTGGACTATCATAAATTTAATGGTTCTTTGTGGCAATCACTGCCTGCCACTGCTGTCCGGGCAGGAGGAAGACCCAGAAGCACATATCGATTAACAACTAGGTCGGTTTTAAGATTATGTTTACGATGTTCTGTACGAGATTAAAGTCGAAATTTACACTTTAATTCTGGAATAGACCTTTTTTTCTTCTCTGAGTACCTATTTTTTTTCTCTGTGCCTCAAATATGTTTCTGTATATTCAGAAAAAAAAAGATGGCAACGCTTGTTATTGGCTATAAGAGAAATAGATGAAGAAAAGAAACACACATACATTTGTAAGACTGCATTTAAGTTTGATGATTTGCTTCACCGCATTTAACCATTCATCAAATATTGAAGCACGCACATTGATCCAGTAGGATCTGCAAAGCGGCTTGCTATTACATGTTGATAGTAAACAAAGACTCTGATGTCACATTCCAGCTTGAACACACTGCTCCCCTTGATATTTTGCTAATACAGCAACTTATGCACGTGTTCCGTTAATTTCTGAGGATGTGCTTTGAGGACGGGTCAAATGAACGCTGGGAATACGTGGTAGCCATGATGTGTGTGTGTGTACGCATTCTGAGCATGCAAGTAGGTTAGCTCGGTTATTTGTTACCATTCAGATTTGGCCACTTTGAGAAGTGTTTTAAGCCTTCATTCACATTTGTATCTTTTGGCTATGCAACTAATGCTTCTTACAATAAAGCAGAGGTTTTCAGTTACTGTCCTGGAAGGCCTTAGTGGCTGCAGGTTTTCATTCCAACCACATCCATAATTAGAACTATTGAGTTTAAAAAGACAATGTACAATCTAATGCATTTCTGGGTACATTACAGATACCACAAATAGACGCTTTTAGTGTGGAGGAACTTGATAAACCTCTGGCATTATCAGAATTACTAGATGCTATAAAGTTACTCCAAGGTGGAAAAGCAGCAGGCTCTGACGGCTACCCTGCAGAGTTTTACAAGAAATTCTCCGCTCAGCTAGCTCCCCTCCTATTAGCAACATTTACATAAGCCAGAGATAACCAATTTCTTCCACAAACCTTTCGCCAAGCATTAATCACTGTCTTTCCAAAACAAAATAAGGACTTATTACAATGTGCATCATAGAGACCAATTTCACTTCTGAATAACAACGTTAAAATACTCTCTAAAATCATAGCCAGAAGGATGGAGAAAGTGCTCCCCTTGGTAATATCACAAGACCAAACTGGATTTATTAGGGGCCGACACTTATCTTCAAATCTTCGACGCCTGTTTAACGTAATATACTCACCAACTAAATCAAACACCCCAGAAATATTATTATCATTGGATGCAGAAAAAGCATTCAACATGATTGAATGGAAATACCTTTTACTATATTGGAAGTTTGGGTTTGGCCCAACATTTGTGCATGGATTAAATTACTGTATACTAACCCAGAAGCTTCAGTTTGCATCAACAACATTTGCTCAGACTACTTTAAACTAGAACGTGGCACTAGACAAGGATGCCCCTTGTCACCGCTGCTGTTTGCGATTGCCATTGAACCACTGGCAATACATTGTCGAAATACTGATCAGATAAAAGGGATTAGCAGAGAAGGACTGGAAGAGAAAATCTCATTATATGCAGATGATATGGTACTGTATATTTCGGATCCAGAAAATTCTGTGCCTGCAGTCTTAGCAGCACTCACAGAATTTCAAAAGATCTCTGGTCTCAGAATTAATCTGAATAAAAGTGTACTCTTTCCAGTGAATTCTCAAGCATATAATATTAGATTAGACACCCTACCTTTTATCATTGCAGAACAGTTTAAATATCTAGGGGTTAACATCACAAGTAAACATAAAGCTCTATATCAACAAAATTTTGCCGTCTGCATGGAAAAAATTAAACAAGACTTGCATAGATGGTCAACTCTTCATCTCACACTAGCTGGAAGAATTAACACTGTTAAGATGAATATTCTTCCTAAGCTCCTTTTTATTTCAAAACATCCCAATATACATTAATAAATCATTCTTTAAGCAATTAGATTCAACAATAACTTCATTTATTTGGAATTCAAAACATCCACGCATCAAAAGAGCGACCCTACAAAGACAAAAGGAAGAAGGCGGCATGGCTCTACCTAACTTCCAGTTTTATTACTGGGCGGCAAATGTACAGGTGATAAGAACCTGGGCACAAATAGAAGAACATACACAGGTTTGAATCGCAATAGAAGTAAAATCCTGCAGTACTTTGTGGTGTTATGGGTCCACAGCTCGTGGAGAAAAGGCCATTGATTTTAAATAAATAATCACCGCACCCGAGGCGGCTTCGTGAGGGGGGCGTTGTTGTAGCGAGCCGCTGGCGTCGTCGATGTGGGCGTTTCTCACCGTGTGCACAGGTGAGGAACTGCCCACATTCGTGATTGCTCCCGTGGCTAATGCTGCAGCTGTGATGGCCCCTCACGTTTTTTAAAAGAAGCGCAAGTCGGTTGGGGAGAAAGCGAGAGAATCGATCGGAGAGAAAGGAAAGGAGAGGACGGAGGTTACAGGGAGCGTGGAAGCAAGCGGTGCAGGAGAGAGACGGACACGCGGAGCGTGGTGAGCGCTACGATCGAGCGCCGTGGGCAGCTGCAGGAAGCTGGGTGTTGGGCCGACACCCAGGTGTTTAGTAGATGTCGCCCCGCTGAGTGATCTGGTAGCGGAGTGACAAGGTGAAAGCGACGGGCCGCAGAGAGGCCATGGAAAAGGCAGCGAAGTCGGGAGACTTGGTGATGGAATCCCCAACGGGCGACCTGGCCGTTGAGGGTAATCAAGTCTCGGGACTGGGATGAGTGCCAGACCGGCCAGGGATCGGAGGTCTCCAGTCTCGAGCGTGTGATGTAGGAGGGCAGCTGCAGAGAGCGTCTTGCCTGCTGCTAAGCCCGTACGGGATAAGCAGGTGAGACGCATACAGAAAAGAAGCACCAAGCTTATTTGTTGTTGTTTTTAAAGACAGCTTCCTGATCATTTTAACCTCTCGATTTTAAGGATTGTTTTTTTCTATTGAGTTTTAACCCCCACGTGTTCTTTTAATGGATTATTTATTTATTTATTGAAGAACTTGAAGATCTGCACTATTTATGGAACACTGTTTTTGTTTTGTTGATTTTTAATAAAAGCACTATTGCACTTTTTGTATACCACCCCTTGCTCAATTGTTTATTTGCCTCCATTGACTAGCTCACTCGGCAACATTATCGACGGTGTTGGGTTCGAGTGCTTCCAATAGCAAAGGGAGTGTGGAGCCAGAACCCACATCGTCACATACTTCTTTGTATTCCTTGCTCTGTGCTCCAATAGACACACGTTATCGTCAATACACTAATAACCCAATTGTGCTCCACTCACTTAGAATCTGGAACCAATGTAGAAATCATTTTAAGATGGAGAAGCTTCTATCTGTGGCACCCCTGCAAGAGAACCACCTCTTTCAACCTTCACAAACATATGCAGTTTTTAATATCTGGAAAAACTTTGGATTTAACTTGCTTAGAGATCTTTATATAGACAACGTCTTTGCATCCTATGAACAATTACATTCCAAATTTAACATTCCAGCTACACATTTCTTTCACTATCTTCAAATCAGGAACTTTGTTAAACAGAACCTTCCAGATTTTCCTCATCTTGCACCCTCATCCACGCTGGAAAAAATATTGCTCAATTTCAAGGAATTAGACTCCATCTCGACAATATATAAAATCATTTTACAATCCCTTCCTTTCAAAGATCCAAGAGGACACTGGGAAAAAGATCTCTCAATTAATATATCAGAAAAGGAGTGGAAAGTAGCAATGCAGAGAATTCACTCAAACTCCATATGTGCAAAGCATACAATTATACAACTCAAAATTATATATCGAGCACATCTGTATCGACTAAAACTCTCCAAAATGTTTCCAGGGCATGATCCAACCTGCGAACATTGCAACCAAGCCCCAGCCTCACTGGGTCACGTGTTCTGGGCCTGCACCAAATTAACATCATTCTGGACAAAAATTTTTAATTACCTTTCAGACAGCCTTGGACTCACAATCCCTCCTAACCCATTAACAGCTGTGTTTGGGGTTCTTCCAGAGGGGCTTAAAGCGGAGAAGGACAAACAAATTGTGATGGCATTCACTACACTCTTGGCACACAGACTCATTCTGATAAACTGGAAGAACCCAAACTCTCCTCTTTTAAGTCAGTGGGAAACCGATGTGTTATATTATTTGAAATTAGAAAAAAATCAAATACTCAGTTAGAGGATTCGTACAGACTTTTTTCAAAACATGGCAGGATCTAATCAGTAATATTTTAAAATAAGTTTATAAAGCACAGAGAATTTATTAATTTAGGTATGTTTACAAGCCTTAAATTTTACACCGTTTGGCTTGCTCTCTCTCAGGGGTGGGAATCGATCTGTTCTTAACTCAATTTTTCTTTTTGTAAAAACTTGATTGCTTTGTATGGATTGTAATAAAATTAATAAAAAAAAAAAAAAAGTTTAAAAAAAAAAAAGAACCCAGGCCTTGCAGATAATAAAACTTGGTATTTAATTATATGGTACATTTTTCATTTTCTGAGAACTTTATCCATATGTTTTGTGGTACGGAATAGATTTGTACTCCTTGAACTTTAACCTTCTATCTTATTTATTTTAAAATATTTTATTAGCACAGATATTCATGATGTATTTACATAGGTTTAAATGGAAGCATGTTAACTGGAGGGCTGATGGTTCCTCTTTCATTTCTACCTCATTATTAACTGATAGCTGGTTAAGAGAACAGGCAACATTTAAAACCTAAATGCAACTGTTTAAAATAGTCGATTAAATGTTAACAAGCTAGTTAACTAAAACTAAGCCCCTAAAAACAGTGCTTCAGTAGTACATACAGTAAGTAGGTTCTAAGAAAGAAATTGATTACAGTGAGAACCTGCAGCTACTGTGACCATCCAGAATGTAATTGAAGAGAATGGAATATAGAAGGATATGCATGAAGAAAGTAATATCCGCATTCTCACTTTGGTGACTTAATCAAGCCTTCCTCAAGCCCTGTCTTCACCCTGCCCACAAACGCTGCCATATTGCCCATTGGTATCTGATCAGACCTAGAATAGAATAGAGCTTTCAACATTTTGCCAAAGAATGACAACTTACAGTATATTACATGAAGTTTCAGAACAATTGACATTTACAAATACAGTTAGATTGTTTGTTTAGGTCACCATCTAGTTCCATTTCGGGATGGATCAGCTACTCTCTTTTTGGTTTCCTCAGTCCTGCGTATAATAACTTATTAAATACTTCAAGCTTCTGAAATTCCTTGCACTTAAATGTTGCCAGTGAAAATTTGCCTTTTGATGGGCAGGGCACTTCTTAATTTAGTATTCAGAAAGTTAAATGATACCACTTGCATATTCATTAGATGCTGAATGTGCGGCTGTAATCTGAAACATAGATTTTAAGATATATCATGGTGATTTTTCTAAAATGGCTTAAAATTTTTGTGGGTTTTATATTTAATATTAGCAATTGCATTCACAAATGAATATTGGGTTGGACTTCAGGAATTAGACCACTTAGCAGGATTTCTGTAACCTAATCTTTTACAAACCTCAATTGACTGTTTATTTGATTGTTGTGAACTCTTAACTTCTAAAATTATTATTTTACTGTTGAGTAAACATTGACTGCAGTACGAGTGCTTGTGTATGCCCTGCAGTGGATAGACACCCAGTACAGTACCCAGTACTTGTGAATGCAACATTTGTATGAAGGACAGGTAAATTGCCTTTTACATGAGACTTGAGATATACGATTGTGTGTTGATATGGTCCAAAGTTAGAAATTTAACAGAATAGTTGTCTTTCACAAATGTATTACAATCTCATTCTTTTATCTACCTTTGGCACAGAAAAAAAACACTTGCTATCTGAGAAGAACTTTTGCATGCTACATTGACCATGCTAAATTGGCATAGCAAGTAGGACAACTGTTTGTTTTTGATAAACTGTATTTTTGCTGTACTATTATTTTAAACCACAATGTAACTCCAAAGACATAATGTTATTTTACAGTATGAATTTAAAGGGAAGACTGTGCCACAAGAGGATGATGGTTTGTAAACTAGTAATTAAAATCACACGTCCTTGTGACTAACAGATGTAATTCTCTGTGATAATTGAGACTAAATGTCTAATTGTAAAATTTGCATGAAATAAGCTGCTTTTTAGGAACAGTCCTCATCTACAAAATATGAACCCTCAACACAAGACCTATTTAGTAAATACAGTTGAATTGAGGTTCAGCCTAAGCTGTACAGAAGGACTTCATAGAAGCTTCTTCTGGCCTTGCTGAGCTTATATCCACTGGACATCATACAGTATACAAAATAAAAAGCAATATATTGACACGCTGCAAACCCAGCATTTGTAAAGCCTGACTCCTAGTGCTGTAGAGTGGCGCAATGTTGCATGTTTCTTCATGATTAATAATTACGATCAACAGACCATTTTAAACATTGATGCAAATATTCAGAATTCAAATTTAAGCCTATTAAACATAGAGCTGCTGCCATTATAACCGGACAAAGAAAGCTAGGAAATAAGGACAAAAGGGGAGACATCCAGGTGAAAGTAGCACACAACAAGCGTTAACCCTACTCCTGATTAATGAACAGTTAATTACCAGCATTAATTAATATTAATTAATAAACTAGATGACATTCATGGAAGACCTTCTAAGTGGAAAACAGTTTTATAACTATATATTGCCAAAATTCTTGTTTTCTTCATCTCAAAGCTGGTTTGCTGCAACACACAAAGATTTATTGGTAGTTAGTTGCACACAATGTCAGAAACAAGAGTAGTAGCAGACATCTCTTCACACCATTTACAAGCAATGAGCAATTAAAGCTATAGCACAAGCTGAATTAATCCTTTGCTAAAACGAAGTGTGTGGGAGTTTCATTACTGCTGAGTGCAAAACACTAAAATGCTTTCTGATTCATGTTTTTATTTTTCTTCTATATTTCATACCCATTATATAAAGGGTATAAGCTATCGTTACAATAATAACAACAACATAATGAAAAGGTGACCGCCTGCTGTTTCAATTTAACAATGCTGACAATTACCATAAAGTTAAAAGCAAGAACATAATGGTATAAAATAATGATATACAGTAAACATTAATTTGATATAACTGCAAAATGTAAAGAAAAACAAAATAAAAAACATGTAATCTAGATAAATATGTTTTTAATATATTAAATATATATTTAATATATATTTTAATAATGCCTCGCAGTTAGGAGATCCGGGTTCACTTCTCGGGTCCTCCCTGCGTGGAGTTTGCATGTTCTCCCTGTGTCTGCGGGTTTCCTCCGGCGCCCGGTTTCCTCCCACAATCCAAAGACATGCAGGTTAGGTGGATTGGCGATTCTAAATTGGCCCTAGTGTGTGCTTGGTGTGTGGGTGTGTTTGTGTGTGTCCTGCGGTGGGTTGGCACCCTGCCCAGGGTTGGTTCCTGACTTGTGCCCTGTGTTGGCTAGGGATTGGCTCCAGCAGACCCCTGTGACCCTGTGTTCGGATTCAGCAGGTTAGAAAATGGATGGATGGATGGATACTTTAAAGGCTGTTTTGAGTCTCATCCCATAGGTTTTGAATCCCATTGTTATATTTCAATTGTCACATAATGCTCTGTGCTAATAGAAGGCTCTGTGCTGACAATGTCAGAGAGTTTAACCACATCATAGGAGGTTGAATCCATAACGTAAAAGTGCTAACCACTGCATCAACATGCCGCTTGCACTAATGTTTTATAATTTAAAATCTGTGATGTAGACTTTTATATCATAAAAAGTCCATGTATAATGGTAAACGTCTCATTTTATACTTCAATAACTTAGTTTTCTGAATGTCTTTATCAGGTTCAGGGTTCAAACCCTGTTCTTACATTATTGACTGCAAGTCAAGAACCAGCCCTGGATAAGACATTTCATTTATCACATTTCAGTTATTTGCCTCCATTTAGCTTTTGAGGAAGTTCAATATTTATGAAAGAAATTTTTAAAAATGTTTATATATTTGTCTCTCATTTTATTCCTTTATAAGGTAAGATCAAGTAATTCACTTTTACATGTACTTGTATTTTTAATTGTACCTTGAGCCACTAGATGGCGATCAGTACTTTAAAATTTTTACTCTTGTCTTGCGGCACTGCCAATGGTCTTTCATTACATAGAAGAATGAATTAAACCATTGTGCATTTTTAAGTTAACTGCTCAGTTATCATGTTGATTGTCTTTTAATAGCTATATTTTACTTTTGTAATTGTCAAAACAACTCATGAACCAGTAAAAGCCAAAGCAGACTGTTTAATTAACAACCTTTACCTTTTGTTCTTATTTTAAAGGAGATCTATAAGAAAATACTTGACAGATTGGCGTCACTTGTAGACAGTATTTTTCAAAAAAGATTTTGCTGTCACAGGCATGTATTTTGAACAGTTGAATCGCTACATAATCACATTGTTTTCAGTGTCTCTATTATAAATAAATTACCTTAACTTTTCTCTTTTTGGAATCAAGTCCTCATTCTCACTCCTTTTAGAAATTTAGCTATTATTAATAAAAGTATTTGTTTTCATTTTAAAAAAGCTTTCATTATTGTACAATTTAACAAACCATTTATGAAGCCTCATGGATATAACGGTCTATAATTAAGTGGTGATCAACAATAAATGTTTAAGGCAATGTTTAGTTGTTATAACAATTAAAGTAATTTATTTTGTACAAACCTTTAATTAGTATTCAAGTCTTTGTATAAAGACTATGATGTGTATTTTTATGTGTTATTTATTTTAATCTCAGCTTTTTCTTTTCTTAGACAGCACTGATGTTACTCATAACGATAATGATGATCTTCAGGCCGCCATACAGCTGAGTTTACAAGAGTCTTGCTGTGCTCAAGTGGAAGAAAGAGACTTAAACAGGTATGGTTCTAGAAAAAAAGTTTATAAAAAATAAGTTGGAAAAAACAATGAAGTTATTTATGACTTGCCTACAATGAAGACTCTTACCTCTTGTGCTTACATTTGTGCCCTGTGTTGTATTCACTCTGTATATGGGATTTTTTGTTGTAAAAACAAATCCCTAGGAAAAAGTATACACATTCATTTTGTATCTTTTTCTTTTTTACTTTATTCAGTATCCTTGCTTTATTTGTTTTTAAATTAGTTTGATTTAGACTGCACCGTTAGTTGACCTCAAAAATGACTTTAGATGTTTTCAGTTATAGCACTGAGCAAAAGCTAAATCTTAATTGAGATTAAAAGTATCAAATTGAGTATAAAAGTATTATACAGTCTATACATTGACCATGAAAGTATTAATCTCTCGATGTATGTTTTTAGATTAGAGTAGTGCATCTGCCTTTGGTCTCTTCTTGTTCACAGGGAGATATATTATGAATTACCAATGAATCTATGGAGTGGCAACGGTTTTGTGAAGGTTTTATACCCAGCTATGAAGACAAAATAGGTACATGTATATATTCTTGGCCACAGCCATGGTCGTGAAGTCTAGGTAAAAAGTGGATGAAAGATATCGCAAGTACAGATGACTGAAATGAGGTTTTAGGGCAGGGTTGCTGACTCTCCATGATAGGGTGTAGCACTCAGTAATAACAGAGTGACTTGGAGTAGGATAGCAGTTTCTCTGAATTGAAAAAGAGACATTTTAGATAGTTTGAGCATACTGTAAAGATGCCAATCTGTGTACCTTCTAAAGCTGGCAAATTAGTCAGATTTTAAGTTTGCAATATTTTTGAAAGTATGTTAAAAATTGTAGGTGGTACATATGTTTATATTTATATTATTATTAGGTTTTGGAAAGTTAACATATTCATTTTTGAGATTAATGTGGCTTGTTTAGGGTGTTAAATGCTGTCACATCCAGGGTCGGCAATGAGGCAAACACCTCAGGAAGGCAATTTGATGTTTTTTTTTTTAACATTACAAAACAATAATACAAATAAGTGTGTACCTATGATACTTGTGTATGTAATCCTATATTTATATACTACCTTTAAAAATTGTATGATACAAAATTTTCATTTAAAGGTTTAACATTTTGTATTACAGGGTTCACAGTGATACCCCACATGTCAGTATGTAGCAATGGTGATTATTTTCTTGACCTGTACATATTGACATAAGTGCAGGGGAATGGAAGGAATGGAATGGAAGGAATTTGGGGGGGGGGTTATGGTAGTCCTGGTGCAATGCTAGAGAAAATTTGTGAAGGTGAAAATTGAGCTCTTTTTTCATTTCATGTCTCTGTAAGAAGACTGAATCAATGCCATATCACATAAGTGCTAAATAAGTGCTAAATAAATCTTTTAGAGGCACTAAAACCAAAATAAGTCTCTAGTACCTCTGTATTTAACTCTCTAGTCTGCCAGCCAGCTAACAGTGCTAACTGCCCTAATATAATGATAAAATTCTTTCAATACAAGTATAATAATTATGTCTACACATGATTCAAGTTTGTAGTATCTTTGATAATTTATGCAAAGAACGCAACATATCCATCCAAGTAATGCATGGTGTCATTTTGTAAGCAAGATAACAGCTATCTATCTATCTATCTGTCTATCTATCTATTGAGACCTTCTTTAGGATGCCAGGAGCAAAAGTGTAGATAGAGAAGTGTTTTCCAACCATTTTTTCTGTTTGTAACCCAAAATAATCCCAAGGCACACCATGATCCTGAGACAGGTCTCGACTACAGGAGGAGCATGTCTCTTTCAGGTCTGGACCCAGGGGCCCTACACTGTTAATTTCCATGGCACACTAGTTGAAAAACACTTGTGTAGAGTATAATCATCAAGTTGTTGTTGGTGATGAACAATTGAGCACAGTATTTGCAGAGTTTTACCACAAGTTTTAATGTATGCCCTGTGGTAGATAGATGGTGCTATAATGCGCTAACCTCAAACAGACGGACGCTACAGGCACAAGTCCAAAAACACACTTGAATTTATTTATATAAATTGTTCCCAACATTCCAATCACATGCTTTCCTTTCTTTACTCTCTCAATTTTCTTTTTATCTCTCAGTCCTTTTCTTCTCCACTCCTCTTCGGCAAGCTTCTTCCTCCTCCTGACTCTGGCTGCCATGAGTGGTGACTGCTGGCTCCTTTTATAACACCCCTGGAAGTGCTCCAGGTGCTCGTTGACCTACTTCTGGCAGCACTTCCGGGTGTGGCGGAAAACCAGCCCAAGAGGACTCAGCAGCTGTCGCAGAACCCCCTGGCGGCACCCCTGGATCCCAACAGGGCTGTGGATAACTCCAACTCCCGTGAGACCCTGCGGGAGTCAGAGGCACTGCTGCATCCCAGGGGTGCTGCCATCTAGCGTTCCGGGGGAGGTAACGTTCTAACCACACTTGCTCCCTAGGTCCTCCCAGCGTGGAGGCGTCCCTGCCGGGTAAGGAACCCAGCCGTCCGCTACAGCCCATTTAAGAGATGCTCATTCTTTCAATTAAATCGGTCTGTAACAGTGCATTCAAAGTCAACAGTCATTACATATGCTTAAGTTTTACTTCAACCTGTCCGTGTCTCATATTCTTTACCAATTTGATAATTAATACTTTGGCCTCATTTTCTTATTGCCTTCTTTTCAACTTGCCTTTTAGGAAGGCATTCAAATTCAAGTTCTACTTGCTCAAGTAATATTTTGTTAAAAGTTCTGGTTTAAGGTCGTCGTTTAAGTTTGAGCTATTCAATTAATTTTTTTTTTTTTGACATTCTACATTAAATTTGTGATTCTGTGTCTATTTACTTCATGAATTTATTTATTAATTTATAATTACGTTTTCATGTTAGATGCAATTAATCCTAATTAATTACATACATTTATGTGATTAATTAGTTCATTTTTTGTATCGATTCCCAGCCCCAATTATTATGAGTAATTTTACTTTTTTTATTATGACCCATTCAATGTTGCAATAAAACACTTGAGATCACAACCCTTCACATAAACATGATTCCCTGTATTTACAAAGCATGGTAATCAAAGAGAAGAAGAGACCTAAGGAAATTTCACAATGCTAGAAATGTACATAACAAAGCCATGATTACTCAAATTGTCATTAATGTTGCTTTTTTTCAGCAATACTTTTTTTTGTTCCTAGAGTCCAGAAGACCATAAATAAAAATGGAGGCACTGTGATGTTTATACTTGTTTCACAAAAAGAAATGACTTAATGTACTTGACTTTGTATTGTAATGATCTTAAAGTATTGTATTATCTTGGGTTTTATAGAACTTGCCAAGTCTGTTACTATGTAGGGCTGCAATGATTAGTCGACTTAATTGGCGACATCGACGCAGATTTTTTATTGTCGACGCTTCATAAACAGAAGCTTCAATAGAGGCTTCAGTCACAAAGAACCACATTGATTTTTGTAACTGCAATGCACTACATGAATGTCTGGGGGCAGTATCGTTTGTTATTGTTTGTCAAGACTGCGCACAGTTCTACCAACAACCAACGCCTGAGGAGAAGAATGTAGAGGAAAATAAACATGGTTGCAATAGCGAGTCGGTTAGAGGAGGGGGAAGGAGATGGGAAAAAAATTGAGACAGAAATTTTCTAAAGTGAGGGAGCACTTCACCGAAACTGAAAAAAAAGTTGAATGCAGATTATGCAAAGAGGAGCTTTCTTTTCATGGCATCACCACCGCGATGCATGAGCATCTGAAACGCAAGCATCCTGGAGCTGTGATGCCGTTGTCTCTTGAGAATTTATGCTGGCGATGTTAGTTAGTTAGGGTCAGATCAGGAGGGGATGGAGACTGAGAAAATAAAAGTGTAAAAAGCTAACTTTTACAAGTAACAAATTTACACCTGATCTGTTCGTTTTCAAATAATATTGCAATAGTGCGATGATGTTTTCTGATAGTTACTATTCAGGTCATACAATGATTTCATCAAAATGTCACATATATTTGTCTCTTTCTTTTTTTTTCCCCGGTGCCGCGCGCTGACACCAGAAGGCGTGAGCTTATTCAGTGCTAGCAAGATCACACAGGTGGCTGGTGGCTTGTGCTATAACAAGCTTGACCTGGCGGCGATCAAAGCACATGTACTGTGCATGGCATGTATGGGGTCCACTGAGAAAAGAAGAGTGTTCATGGCCCATTCTTTCCTCTGCATGTCCTGGAGTCCTGGGCAGACTGGGCAAAATCAGGGGACACGGTTACTGATTACAACTGCAAGAATGAATATGAGTAATGTTGCATCCATTCCACAATGTTTTCCGAAATGTACTATAAGGTCATAAAATGAATAATTCCAAGTATCATATATAACTATGTCTCTGTTTTTTTGTCAGTGCGGATTTGAGATCACGGCCATAAGGCGCATACAAATTCAGCGTAAGCAGGGACACTCAATTAAATTGAATAAAAAAATCAAGTGACAATGAGATACGAATAAGGCAGATTTGCCAGCGTTTGTGTGTCAGCTTTTATCCATCCAGATCAGAGAATTTCCAGTTCGATTGTCTCAAAACACCACTCTCATTTACAGTTATTCCCAGTTTCAGACAAAAAGTAACCGCGTCAGATCCTTGGGGGGTGGTAGTATGTATCGTGATCATGACTGAGAGAATAAAAGTGAAAAAAAAAAAAGTTTTAAAAGTACTATACATTTACAGTGTCTGTTACAGATGCAAATCAAATGTATGTGCTTATTGTATAATATTAACAATAAGATCAACTCACTACTCAAAAAGGTAAATATACGAGTCAGTCAGGATCGAACTGGGGGACTCTTGATTATAAGTCAGCAATTCCTACCGCTGCACCACGGAAGCTATTGTATTGTCCTTGAACCTTTTGTGAAAGTGTTTATTTGATCTTTGCACTTCAGGCTTTACACAATATATAGTGTGACAGTTTTTTTTTCAACCCGGAAGTACGTCATTTCCTCTATCCACGTGATCAGGACTCACTTCCGGGCTGTAGTGAAAATACTCCTTGTTCCTCCCTGCAGCATCCTCTAGCGGCCCCCATGGTATCCAGCAGGGCTGTGGATAAAAACTCCATTGTCCAGGATTCCCTGCTGGCCTTCGGGGCACCTCCATGCTGCAGAGAAGTCGTCCTTCCCTGGAGGCCTTTCCCGACTCGTGCAGCCGCTCTTCAGCTCATCCCGAGCGTCTTCCATGACGAGCGTGGAACCTCCACCGATGCTGTCGCTCTTCTTACCCCTCTTCTTCCCCATAACGGACGGTGAATGTGGGGTTTAGGTGATTTTGCTGTGTGTCCTGATGCTGCCTACTTGGGGTTCTCTGTCCACAGAATTTTATTATCAGGTCCTCTGCCAAATCGATGGCCAGAGAATCCTGCCGACTATGCCACAGTGACAGATAGTTGGCACCATCGCTCCCTTGAACCCTCAGACAATACGTCAGACACCAGGTAAAAGTCCAAATATTGACTTTATTATTAATAAATAGTCCACAAAGCATCCTACACCACTATTCTCATATAAATAAACAATACTCCACAGTAATCAATTCCTCCAACTCCCAGACACATTGCCACTCTTCCACCCAGCTCAGCTCAACCCTCTGGGTTTCCCACAATCCTTTATAGTCCTCAACCCGGAAGTGTTTTGCTCTCTCTGTCCATGTGACTAAAAACACTTCCAGGTCAGATAAAAAGTCGTTTTCTTCAACCTGGCAGTACGTCATTTCCTCTATCCACGTGATCAGGACGCACTTCCGGGTTGTAGCGAAAATACTCCTTGTTCCTCCCTGCAGCTCCCTGTCTTCTAGCGATGCCCATGGTATCCAGCAGGGCTGTGGATAAAAACTCCATTGTTCAGGATTCCCTGCTGGCCTTTGGGGCACCTCCATGCTGCAGGGAGGTCTCCATCTGGGGGTATTAGCCGGGATGAACGGCCGACCATATATCACAATAGTTTATGTCTACATTTTGACATTTATTACTAAAATATGAAAAACGTTTCAGTTTTAACAATGTATTTTTTGTTTAAGTTAAATGCACTTTTTTTGTTTAAAGACTATGAGCACTTTAGTTTGTATTGTTTAATGTATTTCTTTTTTATTGTGATAGATAGATAGATAGATAGATAGATAGATACTTTATTAATCCCAAGGGGAAATTCACTAATATAATAGTGGTCACACTAATATAAAAACATCTGATTATTTTCAAATTCATATGTTTCACTGGTTGTTATTTTAATTTATTTAATCGTGTTAATGCAGAGACATCAGGGTGACATTCACAGGTTGACAGACATGAGCAGATGAGGTAAGACATGCACTGGAGCCCAGAACAGGTTGTACAACCACAGGTCGCAGGCATCAAAATAGTCAGGCATGAAATAATCGTGACTAATCGAAAAATAAATTGAACGATTAGTCGACTACCAAAATAATCATTAGTCGCAGCCATAGTTACTAGGCTGTTCTACTCTCGTAGTGATCCTGTAGACAAAGTCTCAGGCGAAAGCCTAATTGTCTGTCACCCAGCAAAATTCTACTTAGAACCACCTTATATTCACACATAGATTTATTATGGCTCCATTGTCTAATTAAGGATATCTCACAATATTCTGTAGGAGTCTCTGCTTAAGAACTTATCACCAGCAGGGACAAACATATGGGTGTCACTGACACAATTAAAAGCGCAACTCTTTTGGTTGCCACTTGCAAACCAAACCATTTGCCTGGTTTTTACCACAGTTGTCTCATCTTTCGAGGTACAATAAAGGTGTCTTAATTTTCAATGTATTATTTAAATTATTCTAGATATAAAGGCAAAGTATAGAAATTTAAAAGCAATGTGATATTTATTAAAATATTAAAATAATAGTAATAACAAATATAACAAGAAATTAGAAAATACGATTGTTAGTAGAGCCTTGATATATATCATCTGTAGAAAAAGATCTCGGGTTTTAGAGTGAACCAGAACGTGATCAGGAGCTCAATAATTCGTTAGGAGCAGGAAAGAAGTATATAAAAATCTCTTTTTTTACCAGTGTAGTTGTAAAAGCAGAGCAGTCAGGAGAAAAAAAACAATCATAAAATGTATGTCCCATTCATCATTACGAAAAGGTTGATTGTGGAAATGGTGTACAAAAGCATGTATAAAATACCACAGTATTATATAGTATGTCTGTAGTAACAAGATATAAATACTGAAGCAAGGAGGCACTTCTTTATGCAAAATGTTGTTGGACTCTGGAACAAACTACCAAGACACATAATTGAAACAAATCTTGACAACGTTTAAGAAGAACATTTAAGTAGGCATATCACATCACATATCATCCAACCAAAGATAAATGTGTTCAGTGCCCCACGAATACTTTGATGGGAGATCATCTGGGAAAAGCTTAGGTTGCTGCTTGAAGAGGTGTTGGTGAGCCCAGCAGGGGGCACCTACCCTGTGGTCTGAATTGTGGATACCAATGCCCCAGTGCAGTGATGGGGACACTGTGCTGTGTTTAAAAAAAAAAAAAAGGTACTGTTTTTCTAATGAGAAAACCAAGGTCCTGACTCTGTGGTCATAAAAGATCCTTGGCCATTCTTCATAAAGAGTAGGGTGTATCCTGATATCCAGGCAAAATTGCCCACCACCGTGTAGACATTCTGGTCCTCTAATAACAACAACAACATTTATTTATATAGCACATTTTTGTACAAACAGTAGCTCAAAGTGCTTTACATAATAAAGAATAGAAAAATAAAAGGCACAAAAAGAAAACAAAATAAATCAACATTAATTAACATCGAATAAGAGTAAGGTTCAATGGCCAGGGGGGCAGAAAAAACAAAAAACTCCAGACGGCTGGAGAAAAAATAAAATCTGTAGGGATTCCAGACCATGAGACCGCCCAGTCCCCTCTGGGCATTCTACCTAACATAAATGAAACAGTCCTCTTTGGATTTAGGGTTCTCACGGAAGGGCTTGATGAAGATGGTCACGTAGAGTTCTGCCTTTTAATCCATCCATCATTGTTGGAGCATCATGAAGCGTTGAGTAGGTGGAGGTGGCGCAGGCCACCACCACAAAGAAACCGGAAAAAGAAACAGAAAAGAGAGTAGGGATCAGTACGGATTTTAGAGCCACCATGAATAGTTATTATTATGAATCGAACATATAGAGTATCAGGATTAAGTTAAATTAAGTTAAATTGAAGTTATAGAAAGGCCATGTTAAAGTAATATGTTTTCAGCAGTGTTTTAAATTGCTCTACTGTATCAGCCTGGCGATTTCCTATTGGCAGGCTATTCTAGATTTTAGGTGCATAGCAGCAGAAGGCCGCCTCACCACTTCTTTTAAGTTTTGTTCTTGGAATTCTAAGGAGACACTCATTTGAGGATCTGAGGTTACGATTTGGAATATAAGGTGTCAGACATTCCGATATATTCGATGGGGCGAGATTATTTAAGGCTTTATAAACCATAAGCAGAATTTTAAAGTCAATCCTGAATGACACAGGTAACCAGTGTAGTGACATTAAAACTGGAGAAATGTGTTCGGATTTTCTTTTCCTAGTTAGGATTCTAGCAGCTGCATTCTGTACTAGTTGCAAACGATTTATGTCTTTTTTGGGTAGTCCTGAGAGGAGTGCGTTACAGTAATCTAGTCGACTGAAAACAAACGCGTGAACTAATTTCTCAGCATCTTTCAGTGATATAAGAGGTCTAACTTTACTTATGTTTCTTAACACTAGAATTACCAGAGCCTACGAAAAAACTCGTAATTCCGTCCCACCTTAAACTGCTTCTTAAATCCGTTCACACCTCTCCGCCAGCGTCCTTTGTTCTCTAAATGTGCTGATAAAGAGAAGCTAGGAGCAGCCGGCTAATCCATCCCCCACCAATTTAGAACGTGCACGAACTTCTCTCAGCTCATGCCTTGATTGAGTATCTGGGAGTGAAGTGGAGTTTTAGAGTGGAAATAATAGATCGTTGTTTGGAACACACGCATTTCATGTCTGTTCCGTTTCTACAGTAATCTGTGTCAACACATTGTTAAAACAGAAACTTTTTTTATATTCCAGTAGTAGATGACAAAATGTAGGCATAAACTATATAATGTATGAAGCCTGAAGTCCAAATAGCAAAGAAACATTTTCACAAGAATAAAACAATTGCACTTTTATTCAAACATATAACTGCAGAAAGAAAAAGCCGCCTTAACATGCGACATTGACACCAGTTTACTATAACTGACTCCGTGGTTCAATAGATACAGCCCCTGCTTGGGAATCAAGGGGTCACGGGTTCGATCCTGCCCGTCCGTTTGAGAAGTAAACTGTTCTTAGTCTTACTGTTTTAGAATAAAAACATACATTTGATTCAGTCTGTAACAGCCGGTGCAATGTATGATCTTTGTAAAGGTTAGCTTTTTTTTTTTTTTAAATTCACTTTTCATTCTCTCAGTCGCGTTCAGAATCAATCCATACAACCCCATCTGACACGGCTGTTTTCACTAAAGACGCTATAGCTCTGCAGTGTACCACGATGCATACTACGCCCGGTTCTGACACACAAACGCTGGCGAAGCTGCCTTCTTCGTATCTCACCGTCACTTGCTTTTCTTTTTATTCAGTTTTATTGAGTGTTCCTGCCAGTCCCGCATGTTGCTGTATGCTGGATATGTTCATATGTATTGTCTCTTTCTTTCAGGTGTGTAATAGAAACCACAGCATAGAGAGAAGTGTGTACACTGCTTCTTACAGGAAAAGGCGATGGAAAAAGTGCACTTGAATAAAAGTGCACTTTTGTTATACTTTTACACCAATATATGTTCCTGTGTTTGAACGACACGGGCAGATGGGGAGTGTCTGATGATTGCATATAGCGCCGAAGTTGGTCTTTACCATTCTTTCTTCTTCATGTCCTGGGGTGCAAAAGAAAAGCATACAGCAACATGCGGGACTGGCAGGAACACTCAATAAAACTGAATAAAAAGAAAATCAAGTGACGGTGAGATACGAAGAAGGCAGCTTCGCCAGCGTCTGTGTGTCAGAACCGGGTGGGGGGGCGTTAGTATGCATCGTGGTACACTGCAGAGCTATAGCGCTCTGTATTCTGTTTCTTTTGTACTCCAGGGCACGCAGAGGAGAGAATAGTAAAGAGCAGTAAGTTCGGCGCTATATGCAATCATCAGACACTCTCCATCTGCCCGTTGTTTTGTTATACTTTTCAATACTTTTTATACTGCTCAAACGGGCATGCTCAAAAAATACACGTGTAATGCCACGAAAAGTGCACGCAGACACTTCATTTCGCAAACAAAACAAGTGCACTTTTATTCAAAACTACCTGTATAACCGAAGAAAAAAGAAAGCAAGATACAGTAGGCGATTGATACGACGTCTTGCATGGTGCAATGCTAAGAAGTGCAGATTTTCATTCCGTGCTATATAAAATCATCACATTCAAATATTAACAGTTCCCACACACCCAAGGACCGTCCTTCCTACATTTACGACACGTGTACTTGTTGCCGTGTACACACCTCTCTGTGCTATGGTTTCTATTACACTGAATGAGCACCTGACACTGTACTTTCTTCCCTGGGGAAGGTCCGCATCAGAGAATTTCCAGTTCCTGCATAAATTCACACCTGATCTGACGCTGTTCGTTTTCAAATAATATTGCATTAGTGCGATTATATTTTCACATATATTGTCTTTCTTTCAGGTGTGTAATAGAAACCACAGCATAGAGAGAAGTGTGTACACTGCTTCTTACAGGAAAAGGCGATGGAAAAAGTGCACTTGAATAAAAGTGCACTTTTGTTATACTTTTACACCAATATATGTTCCTGTGTTTGAACGACACGGGCAGATGGGGAGTGTCTGATGATTGCATATAGCGCCGAAGTTACTGGTCTTTACCATTCTTTCTTCTGCATGTCCTGGGGTGCAAAAGAAAAGCATACAGCAACATGCGGGGACTGTCAGGAACACTCAATAAAACGAAAATCAAGTGACGGTGAGATACGAAGAAGGCAGCTTCGCCAGCGTTTGTGTGTCAGAACCGGGGTGCGTTAGTATGCATCGTGGTACACTGCAGAGCTATAGCGCCTTTAGTGAAAACAGCCGTGTCAGATGGGGTTGTATGGATTGATTCTGAACGCGACTGAGAGAGTGAAAAGTGAATAAAAAAAAAAAAAAAAGCTAACCTTTACAAAGATCATAAATTGCACCGGCTGTTACAGACTGAAATCAAATGTATGCTTTTATTCTAAAACAGTAAGACTAAGAACAGTTTACTTCTCAAAACGGAGGGGCGCAGGATCGAACCCGTGACCCCTTGATTCCCAAGCGGGGGCTGTATCTATTGAACCACGGAGTCAGTTATAGTAAACTGGTGTCAATGTCGCATGTTAAGGCGGCTTTTTCTTTCTGCAGTTATATGTTTGAATAAAAGTGCAATTGTGTTATTCTTGTGAAAATGTTTCTTTGCTATTTGGACTTCAGGCTTCATACATTATATAGTTTATGCCTACATTTTGTCATCTACTACTAGAATATAAAAAAAGTTTCTGTTTTAACAATGTGTTGACACAGATTACTGTAGAAACGGAACAGACATGAAATGCGTGTGTTCCAAACAACGATCTATTATTTCACTCTAAAACTCCACTTCACTCCCAGATACTCAATCAAGGCATGAGCTGAGAGAAGTTCGTGCACGTTCTAAATTGGTGGGGGATGGAATAGCCGGCTGCTCCGAGCTTCTCTTTATCAGCACATTTAGAAGACAAAGGGCGCTGGCGGAGAGGTGTGAAGGGATTTAAGAAGCAGTTTAAGGTGGGACGGAATTACGAGTTTTTTCGTAGGCTCTGGTAATTCTAGTGTTAAGTGAAAAAATGCTGTCCTAATGATCTGATTAATATGTGATTTAAAATTCAGATTACAGTCAACAATACCCCTAAGCTTTTTACCTCCGTCTTGACTTTTAATCCTAATGTATCCAGTTTATTTATAATAGCCTCATTGTATCCATTATTGCTAATCACTCAGTTTTCTCTTTATTTAACTTGAGAAAGTTACTATTCATCCATTCTGAGATACAAGTCAGACATTGTGTTAGTGAATCAATAGAATCGGGTCATCAGGTGCTATTGATAAGTACAGCTGTGTGTCATCAGCATAGCTGTGGTAGCTCACGTTGTGCCCTGAGATAATCTGACCTAACGGAAGCATGTAGATTGAGAATAACAGCGGACCCAGGATAGAGCCTTGTGGAACACCATATTGGATATCATGTGTCTTCGAGTTGTAATTCCCACAACTAACAAAAAATTTTCTCCCTGTCAGGTAGGATTCGAACCAATTTAAGACCGTGCCAGAGAGGCCCACCCATTGACTAAGGCGATTTCTAAGAATATTGTGATCAATGGTGTCAAATGCAGCACTCAGATCTAAGAGGATGAGAACAGATAAATGGCCTCTGTCTGCATTCACTCAAATCATTTACTACTTTAACAAGTGCCGTTTCTGTGCTGTGATTTGTTCTAAAACCCGACTGAAATTTATCAAGAATAGCATGTTTATTGAGGTGGTCATTTAACTGCATAATGACTGCCTTCTTCAGAACTTTACTTAAGAAAGGCAGGTTAGAGATGGGTCTAAAATTTTCAAGAGCGAGGGTCAAGATTATGTTTCTTAAGTAGGGGTTTAACTACAGCAGTCTTAAGACAGTCTGGGAAGACCCCGTATCTAATGACAATTTACTATGTCCAGAACATTATCAATTAGCACGCCTGATACTTTTTGAAAAACCTTGTTGGTATTGGGTCAAGGACAGGTGGAGGTTTTAATTGAGAGATTATTTTTGTAAATCAGGTAAATCTATCCTAGTGAAAGAGTTTAATTTGTTTATAACAGGATGCTGGGGTTTAGGAGGATCCTTAGTGTTGGAGGGATATACTATGTTATTTCTAATATCATTAATTTTTTGATTGAAAATACAGCGATAGCCTCACAGGTTTTACTGGAAGAACTTAGGAGGCATTCCTTTGAGTTACCTGGGTTTAGTAGGCGATCAATTGTAGAAAATAAGACTCTGGGATTACTAGCATTGTTATTTATAATCTTGAGAAATAGCAGCGTCTCTCAAGACGGACAGTGTTATTGTATTCTGTTATTTTGACTTTTAATATTTCATGGTGGATAGTAAGTTTAGTCTTCCTCCATTGACGCTCAGCTCTGCGGCATGTTCTCTTTAAATCAGACACTCTTTGGGTCTTCCATGGTATAACAATGCTAGAAGATTTTTTCACTGTCTTTTCAGGTGCAACTATGTCAACAGCAGCTCTCACTTTAGTATTAAATCTTTCCACCTTACTATTTACATTATCCTCACTATTATAGCTGGCACTATAAACGGACTGATTGCTTAAATGTTTGTAAGTTTTAAAGCTGCTGCGAGTCAAAGAAGCGTTTTTAACAATATGCTTCTCATGAGTGTTTTTTATCATTATTTCTATATTAAAAAGTAGAAGAAAATGGTCTGATTCAATGATCTGTTTTATATCAACTTTCAGTCCTTTAGTAATCACTAAGTCTAACGTATGACCTGCTTTATGTGTAGGCTGATTTATGAGTTGTCTCAAATCAAAAGAATCCAGGAGGTTCATAAATTCTTTTACTTTTAGATCACACTGATTATCTATATGAAAATTAAAGTCGCCAACGATTAGGAGTGTGTCATAGTTCCTCCATAGAATTCCTCAAAAAAAAAAAAAGACGCGTTATATTTAGGAGGTCTATACACGGATAATACTAGAACTTGAGAATCTCCATGAACAACAACGGCGAGATACTCAAAGGACTTGAACTTACCAAAACTGACATCTTTACATTTTAATCGCTCGAGTAAATGTTAGCCATTCCGCCTCCCTTTTTCCTCTGGCGGTCTGCACGAGTAAAACTGTAATCCGGAGGCGCAGATTCGATTAAAACAGCCACGCCGTCTGAGCTAAGCCATGTTTCACTTAGTGCAATAAAATCTATTTTTTTATCACTAATAAGATCGTTGATAAAAAACGTTTTGTTAGTTAAAGCTCTAACATTCAATAGTGCCATATTTAATGTTTCGGAGGTGCCGATGAATACTATGTGCGTTATTGATATTTGGAATAGGAACTAAATTATTTTTATTAGCGCCGCTCTGTGTGTATTTTTTGTTTAATCTGTGATCTGTTTTTATAGTTTTAATACATTGTTCCTCTAAAATAGTAATTTTAATTAGATTATTGGAGTTTATGCAGTTCATCTCCTGTCTCTAATTGGCTATCTCTCTCACCGCTTCACCACCATCTCAAACTCCGTCATAACTAAAGTAGCATGTTAAATCTTTTGTATTTTATATGCTACCCCACGTAGTCATTAATCACTATATTCTTCTTCTTAAATGGGCTTTCTCTTGAGCCGACTGTAGCCACAGGCAGGTGTTGTGTCATAGAATATATTAAATTCACGTTATGACAGCTCATTTTGCATTTGGAATGATAAGATTTCTGTTGCAGTTAGAATATTTTCATGATGAAATGCAATTAATAATTTTAATATGACATTTTATACATTGTTAAATTCAATTAAATAATTCAGACTGTTAATCACAAATGTATAAGCTGATGATATTAATTCTTTTGAACACTGTTTCAAGGCTAAAGTTTGCTTTATTTTCACTGAGATGTCTTTTGTGTTGCAAATGTTTAGAAGTGAGAAGAAAATGAAAATTATAGGAACAAAAGGTTGTCACTGTGACATACACTCTTTTCTTTAACAACTTAACCTTACATTATATTTTAATGGAGGTGGTACGGCTGCAATAAAGAAAGCCAACCCAGAAGAATATCCATTTCATTCTGTGTCTCTAACCACCAGCTTACAAGTGCAGCACTTCCATGTTATTTAACTTAATCCAGTAGGCTGTGGCACCTACCCATTCATTTACTCAGCATCTTGAATCATCGTTACACTTGCCATAAAAGTTATTTTCATTGAATATGCAGCTTATTTGGCAATCACTAAGGACTTTTTAGGGTTATTGTGAAAAAGTAGTCTAGGAGTTTCCAGATTGTCTTCATCTAAGCCAATTTGATGGTGTTTCAAAAGAGAAGAAATGATGAGAAAATTGGTGCACGAGTATACTTTTCATGCATACCTATTGACAACTGTAACTAACCCTCAGATGGCAGCCAAAGGGCAAATATAGTACATCAGCAAACCAGCTGTTCGGTGGAAGGTGTAAAATGCAATAATACTTTTTTCCTAAAAAAGTAATGCAGATTTTTTTGCATTACAGTATACTTAAGTTATTACATATATATTTGAGAATTAAACATACCTGTCAAATAATTTACACATTTTTGCCAGGCTATCTTTGTAGTTGTTATCTATCTATCTGAAAGGAAGCAAAATAGATAGTGATGTGCATGATCATTGTCATCATAGTATCATCTCCATCCATCCATCTTGTTAACCCGCTTCTCCAGGGTAGGGTCACAGGACATCTTGAGTCTATGCAGTCATTGGGCATGAAGCAATACCCAGACAGGATACCAGACCATTACAGGGTGAAAACACATTCAGACACGCACCAAGGCCCATTTAGCAAGATCAGTTTACCTAACCTGCATGTCCTTGGACTCTGGAATGCAACCTGAAATCCCGAAGGAAACCCAGGCACACTTGGGGAGAACATGCAAACTTGGGATTTGAATCCCAGTCCCTGTGTATGATAGTGACTTTGTGTTTTTTTGTGTGCTTAAATAAACAACACTCTGCTGTTATCTAAAAGAAGTATTACCAATTAACTTGATGCTTTTTTGTCCTGTGACATTATGGGTATAGGTAACTAAGTGTACTTTATGCTCAGTCATAAAGTAGCTGCTTAAGAGGGGGTTTAGGAAACATACAAAAAATTAGCTTGCACTTTATGTATGTGCATTGTAAGGTCACTGTGATTCATCATTATTGAGAAACTCGCCCCAGTTCTGGGTATGGCAATAAATTGAAGTACAATGTGGTCAAAGTCAAGGTAAACTTTGCTATGCCTAATGCTAAACTCCATTGGTCATTTGCCATAAACTTAAGTAACAAAAATATCAGACAGAAAAGAGAGAAAATATACAGTAAAATCATAGTATAAATGCTCACCTATATTCCATAAACATGGTTTTATTGTAGCTGTCATTATGATACTTTTTACTTTGAAACAGACTAATTGCTGAAGGCACTAGTAATTTCTTTAATCATATTCTTATTCTGTGTTGTAGGATTTTATCACTTCTCAGTGTGCTGAAATAGAAGTTATAGTGCAGAGGATTAGCAGGATCATTAAAAAATTGATTAAGCTTTGTTAGCACAAAGTCTGCATTTTGCTATTCCACAGACATTTGATTAACCGTCAATGATGACTGTTCACTGCTTTAGTCATGCATTGCAGTTCAATTTTACATTTCTAAAATCGCTATAACTTTAGTTAGCTTCTTCTTTTACTTATAAAATCATATTTTAAATTCTTTACAGCAGCAGAGTATTTAAAAATACATAAGTAGTAGATATTGAATTTTAAAATATTTCCTTCAGGCCTAAATGTCATGCGATGATAAGTTTGCAAATTGAAAACAAAATGTATATTGTCTTAACAGAGCTTTGGAAGCCAGTGTTGCTGAGAGCAAGGCTTGTGTAAAGCGGAAAAGGTGCGAAGCTTGGGGAGATAATTCTTTGAACCCTACTGATTGGATTAGGCAAAATGACTGGCCAGTGGGGATGAAGAATGTTGGAAACACATGCTGGTTCAGTGCTGTTATACAGGTAGTAATGCTTTGATACTGACTAACTCTAGGCAGCAGAGTGACATTTACTAATAAATTATAGCCAAAGCATGCCATTACTAATGCCCAGGGGGAAAATCACACAAGTATACAGTCAATAATGTCTGTATTCTACATTTCTTCATTTTATGTGATTAGGTTGCACCTTGCAAGCTGCCTAAGAATTAAGAACACACGTACTGAACGTTTTTCTAGTAGCATTTTATGCCAAAGAAGTGTAGCAAATTTCAGTTTAAACATAACATACTTAAAACATTAATGAGCACATTAGAAAATTGTTCCCTGGTTTGAAAAAATCTCAGTTTCTTCCTGTGACATGGTAGTTCCAGAACTTGCTATAAACTGCATGAATCAATTAATCCATCCTGCCTTCTGTGAACAGTTCAAGCTAGTGACAGTAGTGTATTAGTATAGGGAGTATTTCATTAGGCTGCTTAATACCAACCGATCATCTTTTGCCTCAGAATACCTAGGCATTGTTCCTGACAACATACATTTGTATAAATGTCTACCCCTTTTCAAATTAATTCTTCTAACTGGATAATATATCCTGTAACAGGTTATTCATCATGTCAAGCTGGATAGTGACTCGTACTCGTATGCTCAGATATTGGGATGGATATTTGAGGAGTAAACCGCAAAACAATGATAATATTTTTATATTATGTACATTAAAGAACCATCAACAACAAATCAAAGAAATAATATATTGAACAATTATTATAAAAGTAACATTGAATAAATCTGACTCTGCAGCTGCATGAATACAAAAATATCACTTCGTTAGCAGAAATAGCTTAAAAGGTGATAGAAATATACGTTTTGTATCTGATACTTGTATGCAAAATTTGGTTGACCTAAGTGAAAGCGTATTCAAGTTATCATGTATATAAACACACACACAGACATAATTACAAAAATGATATTTTCAGACTCAGAGAGGTCTAAAACGTTTGAGATTCATAAAAATCTCGAAATCACATTTTTTGGACGATTACAATACTTTCCCTATACTTCGTATACGAGAAACTTACAGGCAGATCGACCATCAGGGCATTCTGGGGTGCCCAGATGGAAAGAGACCTTTTCAAATTCAGATAACCACCACATGCTTGTGGAAACGAAGTGTGCACAAGCTAAAATTTGCAAGGGGTATCCTCTGCCACACCCTACTTGTGGAAACTGTCTAGTGGAAATGATGGAGCATTCCAAAATCACCAAGGAGGACCACCCAAACCCACCCCACCCCCCATCACTCAGTGGTCTGGTGTCTGTGTGCTGGTGGTGTTTTAATAGTTTGTATCTGCAAGCACTGAAATAAATAGTGGAAACTGTTGTGCTGCATGAAATAACTGTGTGTCTGTATGCTTTATTGTTGAAAGTAATTTCAACTCTTTATTAAGGAACTCAATTCATTAAGTCACCCAGGGGCCTATGTCTTAATCTAGCCTTGATTTTACTGATCTGCATATTTTACTTATATCACATTACAGGCATCAGCCAAATATTAAGTAATAATAATGATAATAATCCAATAGGAATCTTAGGAGTCTTCCAATCTTAGAAGATTCCAGTCTTAGGAATAAAGTGGAACAGTAGGTTTGCAGCATTAATGTGTGCTGAAAAACACAGAAGTAATTGTGTGATGTTGTATGATGCTGTTGATCAGCATTTAACAGTATTCCCAAAGAATGTTCCCAAAACCTTGCTTAATGCATGTTAGCCAAGAATTAATGGGATGCTAGTGGATAAAGTATTCAGCACAAGTACTGATAACAAATAATGTAGCCACTTGCCAAATGTTGATTAAACAGAACATCCATATAATAAAAAAGACTTTATTATCAACACTTTTTGAACCCCACCTTATTAATCCACTCCCCACCTTACAAACTCCACCTCCATTGTTCACTTGCTAAATATTGACTTTGATTCCTGTTTTTCCTAATCATTTTCCTCTGATAATGACACCTGATAGGTTGTCGAAAGCTTAGGAATAAAACCTGTTTTAAGATACGTGACTCATTTTCTCTCTTTGTGGATCTCTAGCTACAAATATGCAAACTGTATCATAGACAGTCACTTCCATTTGTATATCCAAATGTGTATATAACCAATTTTGAGTTTGTTTATGATGTTTGTAAAGTGAGTTTTGACTTTGAACTTAATTCTCTTGGAACAGGGACGCGATGGGTAAGTTGGTTAAGTGCAAAAGCAACAAATATAAAAATTCATCTCTAGTATGTATTATAATGTGTCTTTCTTCCCACTACTTGCAGTGTGGCATTCAGTTAATATGTTACATATTTGTAAAATAACATTAAACAAAGCATCCATAAAAAAAAAACTATATAAACAAAGTAGTCGTTTTTGCAGAAAAAAATGTAATAATATGTAATACAGTTTTTGAAATGATGCAATTATTTTTGTAAAATAATCTAGTAGATTTATGAAATATTTTTTTTCTGTATGCCATAAAAAGGCCATGTTTCAAAATATGCAATTATAAAATTACAGATTAAATAAATGTAAAACCACAATACAAACATATTTCCTGCTGCTCATGGTACACTTAAAGACAGTGACTTGAACACTGCCTATTCTGCTTTGTCATCTTTCCTACTAGCTGACCATTATTGTGCAGTTTATCATTTAGAAATACGAGTTGCCTTGTTGTTTGAAAAAAAACTAATGCTTTCACTCAGTGTGTATACACATGTGCAGAGTTCATGAAAAACTGTTGTGTAGACTTAACATGATTGTTTCAAAAAGGGATTTATAGCAGAAAAATAAATTGATTTACTACAAGTTCCTATGTGATTGCAGTGCACTTAGTACATTATTTCTGAGCAATGTGTAACATTGTTTTTTATGGATACATTTACTGGTTAATTTACTGACAACTGAATGCCTGATTGGGTTTTCTCACCCTCAGCACACATTGTTTGTCCATCTCATAAAATCCATATTGTAAAAACTGAAAAAACTTAAACAAACATCACCATTATTGCAAATTCATAATTATTTTTCATAGAAAGATTTCAGTTGGAAGCCAACAACAGGAGAGCAGTGGGCAGTGATGTAGTTCTGTTTCAGCAATAAATGAAGCAATATATTGCCCCATAATGGATCCCAATAAAAATACAGAAATTGAAAAAAGGATATAAGGGCTTAATTTACATGCTGAACACTTAAAAAGACCTGTATATGTTTCATATGGTCAGAAATTTAGCTCTTAAGAAACAGCCATTTTTTTTCAAAACACCATACCAGTAACTTAGTTGTAGTTGTGAGCACTGTAGTATATATCTAAAGTTTGTTAACACAATTTAAATAGAAATATGTTTTCCAAGAATATATAGGGTGGTCCAGATCTAATTTTGCAATTTTCATTATATATAACTTTTAGTTACATTTAAGTTTATTACATAGAAAATCACCTGAAAAATCCTAAACCATCGAGAAATGTACGAACTGACGACATGAAGAATCGTCTTTGTGCTGAACTGGAATTGTCTCTGCATAAATCAAAGTCATCCAGACGATCTGGATCTGCATAATTAGATCTGGACCACCCTGTAATGTGTGATGGAGTTTATCAAAGACAACTGGAGAGCAAAGCCCATTCAAAACCTACAGTAATCAAAAGAAGTTAGTGACTAGGATGACTGTAACTTTTCTTGCATTCTACCCTTCCATATATATTTCAAGAAAGATACTTTTTCTTGATATGCTGTATACTTGATGCTTCTCAACATTTTGCTGGTAAAAAGACATTCTTTTTGTAATTGTAAGTAAACCATTTGAGTTTATTGGAAATTAATATTTGTCAAAAGTCACTGTTTTTAAAAATAGCCCATTTTGCCATAAAAAAAAAAAATGTTTTTTTTAGTAACTACAACCGCCGGCCTTATGCCACAACAGTAAAGTTAAGGCACAATCTTCAACTCGTATGGTTTTCTGACTCAAAAATGTGGCACAATTATTAGAATACTTACAAACAGTAAACAGAAATGAACACTGAGGTTTACTCCTAAAGGAAAATCTAGCTGGGAACAGCAAGTAAGTACAAGTATTAGGGGAAAAAATATAATTTTATTTGTAATGGATTTAATAGCATATCACTGGAAAATATAACTTTTCAATTTTGAATATTACATGTTCTACCTGGGTTTTAAGGAAATATTTCAATAAAGAAATAAATAAGTCGCAATTGCTTTTGAATCCATCAGATGGCTAATAGTTCAGTGTGCAGATTCCCCATTCGTCAAAAAAAACTGTATTTGGTAGATTCTGATGATTCTGGTCACATATTTTTTAGAGATTTGTAATATAGGGAAACAAAAACTTAATACCATATTCCTTATATGTACTGATATTTTTTTGAGATAATAAAGTGTTTTAACAAAGGAAAATATCTTCTCTTGTATGTTTTTTTTTTTATTAAAGATAACAAAAACAAACAAGTGGAAGCAACAATTACTGCCATCCCTGTAATAGTTTAGAAAATGCACATTACTGATTCTGTGGAGCTAGTGATAGTACTTTATTGATTTAATTCCTGCTATCTGCATAATTAAATAATGGTGTATTTGCAGTAATTTTGTTACTTCTGATGTACTCTTTTTAGTCCCTGTTTCACTTGCCACAATTCCGAAAATTGGTCTTGAATTATAGTGTTCCTCAAAGCATCTTGGAAAACTGCAAAAACCAGAGGGTAAGGCTATTTAAGAAAATAAAAGGGGGAAATTTAAATTTTAAAAATGTGGTTTCTTTTTTTTAATCATTAAGCATTTCCAGTAAAGAAATCAAAACATTAAAAATCATACAAATTATTACATTTATATTTTAATGAATTTTAATCAAATGTGTCTTAATTCCCTGTTTGAAAATATATGTATGTGTATGTATATATGTTAAAGTAGCCAGTTCCATTTACTTGGCATATACCAATTATTTATTAACTAGACTTTATCTAATGGGTTTTGTGTTTTAATGTTCACAAGTGTTGCTCAAAAAATATGGAAAAAAATACAATAAATATATATAATTCAGATGAAGGAAGTAAACAGAGAAATTAATGTGGTTCAAAGTGGTATGAAAGTCCTCACATTTGTTCTTAGCATAGCAGATAACATTAATATATTGTTATAATAAATGTTTAATAACATTATAAAAACCAGAAAGTATATTACAATAAATGGTGTTTGGACAGGATCTGTTAAAAGTGATTATGTTAAAAGATGTGTTTGATATATTTCAAATGTAACTTATTTCTTCAGAACATATGTATGTATATATTAGTTTTAACACATGAAATTGTGTTCTAACGTGAAACATTTTTATAAGTTAAAAAAAATACCTAGCCTGTTGTTATATTTAAAATGGAACTGATGGGAGCTAGGTCCAAATATAAAAATAAAAGCCTTAAAACATACCAAAAATGCCCACTCTGAAGTAGCAAAGTTTAATATTTAGGAAAACTGTAAAGACAACAAATTCAGAATTGTTTAAAATAATGTTTGCCAATTCTCTGTCATTTTAGCTGAATATGTGACTTTTTTTAGGTGTACTTATTCCAAAGTCATCTAGAATAAAATTATTGGGTCAATACTATAATGTGTATTCTTATATTGCACAGTTTTAAACATAGTATATGAAATTTGGTTGTTGTTGGTTTATGCAGGTGAAGAGAAACATTGCTTTCATGCAGGAGCTTCGGTGTCTCTTTGCCCTCATGGTTGGTACTAATCGAAAGTTTGTAGATCCTTCTGCCGCTGTTGAGTTGCTGAAAGATGCTTTTCGCACAACTGAAGCCCAACAGGTTAATATTTGTATGGCTTTTTGTCTTGTTGTGATCTTCATATAGTTGGTGGGTGTTAAACAATTTATATTTTTATTATGTATCCAGACAGTAGGTATTTTTTTGCCTTTGACAAGTATATACATAAGTGTACATTATGTAGATTTGAGTCATACAAAAGCATATAATTAAGTGTATACCAATAGTCCTTCAACAGCCTGGCATTTTATTTCATCCATCCATCCATCCATTTTCCAACCCGCTGAATCCTAACTACAGGGTCACGGGGGTCTGTGACGATGTGGGTTCTGGCTCCACACTCCCTTTGATGTTTGGGAACCCTTGAACCCAACACCGTCGATAATGAAACCGAGTGAGCTAGTCAATGGAGGCAAATAACTGAGCAAGGGGAAGGTATACAAAAGGTGCAACAGTGCTTTTATTAAAAACAGTCAACAAAAACAGTGTTCCATAAATAGTGCAGTTTCAAAGTTCTTCATTAAATAAATAATCCATAAAAAGAACGTGGAGGTTAAAAATCAATAGAAAAAACAATCCTTTAAAACGAGAGGTAAAATCTTCTTTAGGAAGCAATCTTAAAACAATAATAAATCCGGTGCAACGTTTCTGTTAGCGTCTCACCTGCTTATCCCGTTTGGGCTTAGCAGCAGGCAAGACGCTCTCTGCAGCTGCCCTCTTACAACACACGCGAGACTGGAGACCTCCCGATCCCTGGCTTCGGTCTGGCACTCATCCCAGTCCCCGAGACTTGATGTCCACCAATGACCAGGACGCACACATTGGGGACTCCACCACCAAGCCTCCCGACTTCCGCTGCCTTTCCCCGGCCTTCTGCGGCTCGTCGCTTTGCTCTAGGCACTCCCGCTACCTGGTCACTCAGCGGGAGCAACATCAACTCAAACGTCTGGGTGTTGGCCTAACACCCAGCTTCCCTACAGCTGCCCTCGATCGTGCGCTCACCACACGCACGCACCGCCTGTCCGTCTCTCTTGCTCCGCATGCCTCCTCGCTCCCTGTAACCTCTGTCCTCTTTCCTTTCCTTTTTTCTCTCCGATCGTTTCTTTTTCACCTCTACAACCGACTCGCGCTTCTTTATAAATAACCAGGGGCCATCACAGCTGTAGCATTAGCCACGGGAGCAATCACGAATGTGGGCAGTTCCTCACCTGTGCACACGGTGAGAAACGCCCACATCGACGCACTGCCCCGCTGCTCGCTACAACATCGCCTCCTCACGGCCGCCTCGGGTGCGGTGATTATTTATTTAAAATGAATGGCCTTTTCTCAACGAGCTGTGGACCCCATTACACCACAGGGTCTGCTGGAGCTAATCCCAGCCAACACAGGGCACAAGGCAGGAACCAATCCTGGGCAGGGTGCCAACCCACCGCAGGACACACACAAACACCAAGCACACACTAGGGCCAATTTAGAATCGCCAGTCCACCTAACCTGCATGTCTTTGGACTGTGGGAGGAAACCGGAGCGCCCGGAGGAAACCCATGTAGACACGGGGAGAACATGCAAACTCCACGCAGGGAGGACCCGGGAAGCGGTCTCCTAACTGCGAGGCAGCAGCTCTACCACTGCGCCACCGTGCCGCCGCATTTTGTTTCAATATTTCCAATTGCCATTTTTTTGTAAAATGCGATAGAAAGGTGTATTTCTCTTTATTTACTTCTTTAATGAGAATTTTATGCTCAGTAAGCTGATATAATCAGTAAATGGATTTTTACAAAGTAGAATATCCACAGCCATGTTTCTTTTTGGAATGCTATCTTTGTTCTAAAAACCATAATTAGCACTTTTCTAAGCTTATTGACTACACAAATTTTTTCCCAGGTAAACACTTATCCAAGGATTAATTAATTATAAAAGTAATCCTACTGCACACGGGGCTCACTATTTAGTTCTTAGATGTGTACACACACATTTTAGCTCGGTGCATATCAATGGTATGTTGTTTCCTCCATCAAGGTCTTATAACTGCATTGGTGAAGTAAATAAAAGAACAGAAAGAGAGTATTTATTTATTTATTTATTTTTATTACCAAGAAAAAGGAATTGAACTTTGGTGGGCATTAGTCAACCTTATGACGGCTTTTGATCAAGTACCTCATGAGGTAGCCTCAAGGACATAAGAGAATCTGGCATCAAGGAATGATTAGTACAAGCAGTGATGACCATGTATGTGGGAGCTAAAACGAAAGTCTGAACCAATATGGGCTATAGCGATTATTTTGACATCGGGGTAGGAATTCATCAAGGGTCCATCTTGATTGTGCTTATCTTTACTATTGTGCTAGAAGCCCTGTTTTCCAAATGTGTCAGAGCTCAAGTCTGTTTATCTGGGTGTGAGGTGCCTGGAGTTGTGGTGGGATGTGATAGCAGGCTGCTTGCTGCCTGTGCTGCTTGGCACATTTGGAAAACAAAGGAACTGATGATGAGGTTCAAAGGAATTTAAGGTGGCCCAGGATTACAAGTCTTTTCGTAGGTTTCAGAGATTCTAGTGTTAAAGGAGAAGCTAATCCAGTAGATGCACTGCCTTGAAGAAAGAGCTCTCAAAGTTAACAAAGCTAAGACCAAAAATAATGTGTGACAAGGTTTCCAAAAGGCAAGATACTGTTCTAGTAAATTGCAAATATCCCTGTGGAGTGTATCGAGGAGTGGTTGGGATGAACTCTACTTTATGCATCAGTTGTGACTTGTGGATCCATAGCCAATGTAGTGGTGTCAGAGGCTCTTTTGGACAGTTAAAGTACCAATACAGCTTTCATGTTTCTTGAGGTCAAAAGTCATAGTCTTGAAACATGTGACAGTTCCTGCTATCTTGGAGATATATTAAATATTTAAGGAGATTGCTCCAGTACAGTTGCTGCCAGAGTAAGAAGTACATGGAATAAGTTTAGGGATCTTTCTGTTGTAATTTTAAGCAAAGGTGTTTCCTTGCATATGAAGGGTAACGCGTACAGCTGCTGTGTTAGACCTGCTCTAGTGAATGCAAGTGAGATATGGACTGTGAAAGTTGGAAAAATAAGCAAAATTCCTCATACTGAGATGAGAATGTTGAGATAGATAGATGGCTGATGTGTCTTTACAGGAAAGTAGAACCAACAAGGATATTCCTTACACAGTTTCAGTGCAGGTGGAAAGTGTTCACAGGGCACCCCAAGAAAACATGCCGTGAAGATGTGCACACTAATATGAATATGACACATATGTAAATCAAGGCAGGGAAAACAGCCTGTAAGCATGATGCTGATTGAAATATTTATTACCTGAAGCAGGAAAACCTGATTTGTTTTGTTATTTGAAAAAAATTTATTGAATTGAAATAACTTTTAAATGAATAATGGTAAAATATATTTATGTGCATAACTCTGTGAAGAGTGTCTTTAATCATAGTGTTCATGATATGTGGTATCTCTTGGTTCTAATCAAATATTGTGAACTATTTTTGGTACAACAGGATGTTAGTGAGTTCACCCACAAACTCCTAGACTGGCTAGAAGATGCCTTCCAGTTGACAGCTGATGGAAAGTAGGTTTGAGTGATTTATATTTATTTGTTCTAGATGCAGTACAAGGAGTAAATGCAGTTTGTTAATTAAGAGTAGACTGTTAAGTAAATTTGGCTTTTAGCAAATCCAAAGAAATACTTCTTATTGAAAGTTTGAATTAAGAGCAGATGCTCAGATCAGTTTTTCAAACATAAATAAAATATGGACACATACAGTACATTGTAATTATTTTCTGCAATAAATTTATATTTTGAACTTATAATGTGTTTAGAAAACCTGAAATTGTCAACACGGACATAAGATAACGTATGTAATATGTAAACAAAACATGGTAAGGCAATATTAACTCATTTCACTTTATAGTAGATTAGTTTTATAAACATTTACAATTCACACCATTTTTTTCTTTAAATCTTTAAACTCAATTAGCCATTGATGCTTGCCTCAAATGTGAAACCGTTGCACATTTTGATAAAATAAAAGCACTAAAAATTTTGGTATTCTTTCAAAATTTAGAGGAAACACACTACATACTGGTGTAGGGTGACCAAATGTCCTCTTTTCTCCAGACATGTTCTCTTTTTAAGACCTAAAAAATGCGTCAGGCCGGGATTCTAAAATCGTCTGGGACTTCATTCTACCTCAGCCTCAAACATTCTTATATTGGATTTGGGTTGTGCTTCCCTGGGGCTTTCCCAAATGAGTTACTTCACCCTCCCCCTACTCACTTCCACTTGCTTTTTATAGCCTTGCTGCGTAAATGAGTGGAAGTGAGTAGAGGGAGGAGCGAAGTAATAGTTTTGGAAAGGGAATTATCGCCATTGGTCGGTCGCACTCACTCTTCATGCCAACATTGGTACACCTTGATAGCACCAGTGATTGTCCTCAGCACCACAAGCTTCCTTGTTTACAACAGCAAATGGCACCTGGCATTTGTAGTTAGAAAATGCCTAAATGTAAATTCACGGACAAACTAAAGAAAAAAATACCTATGTTTTCGTCTTGGTTGTGATGCATGGGAAGCTGAGTGCGTAACATTCAAAGCAGGCACTTTTCTGTCAGTGTCAAATAAAGGTGCCAAAGATCTGGAAGCCTATGTGAGTTCTGCAAAACATAAAACTGCATCGAGGGGAGAGAGCTCACTGAGTAAATTAACGGTGTACTTCGTGACTAAAACAGACAGTGCTGTAACTGCTGCAGAGAGTGCTTTTGCTTTCCATATGGTAAAGCATCACAATAGCTACAGGGCAATGGACTGCACATCTGACTTTTTAAGAAAGGTTTTCACAGATTCTGCGACAGCTCTAAAATTCTCAAGTGCTCACACTAAGACAGAAATGATTGTTAATGCCTTGATAGCCCCACATTTTGTCGAAGTTGCTCTGGAAGCACTTGAAGACATTCCCTATTATGGCATGTCCACTGATGGCAGCAATCACGGAGCTGTGAAAATAATCCCTCTGCTCATTCAGTATTTTTATTTTAAGATTGGTGGCATGCAAAGTAAATTGCTGCTGACACAGCTGACACTATTGTGTCATGCATCAAAGAAACACTGGAAAAGAAAGGGATATTTTCTACATGTATTGAATTTACAGGTGACAACTGCAATACAGTGTATGGGGGAATCTGGCATCATGTGGAGGGAAAGAATGTTTTTGCGAACTTAAAGTCCTTGTAGAACAAGTCTAACTGGAGTGGGCTGCCCACCACATATATTGGAACAATTGTGTTTACCACAGGGCAGACACACTAGATGTTGACATTGAGAACATTATCTTCAAAATTTATCAGTCCTTCTACATCTACACTGTGTGCATGGCGAGTCTGAAGGAGTACTGTGAGTTTGCTGATGTAGAATATAGAAGTCTCCTCTCTCACAGCAAGACACGATGGCTGTCATTATTCCCAGGAATTGAGAGACTGCTCCAGATGTATCCAGCTTTGAAAGAATTTTTTTTGTCACAGGAAAAATCACCCACACTGATCAAGAAGTTTTTTGAAGATGAGTTCAGTGAGATTTACATCTGACAAATGCATCCACTCATGTGTGTTTCAGTCGTACATTCAGGAGATGGAGAGGGAGAACAATTCAAATGTGGAAGTAAGGAAGATTTTGAACAACATTGACACCATGCTTCATGAATGCAAGATCAAGAACTTCAAGCTTCTTGAAGTTAAGAGTATGTTGGCACAGAAGCAGAAGTATGGATTTGGGCAAAGATGTGACCATTTCATTCCTCATGTCTAGGCATGTACAGTGCGTGTCTAGATTATCTAGAGAAATGGATGGCGCCCATTGAGGAGTTTTCCTCTTTCATGTGGATGGATCTGATTGAGATCCCAGACTGGAATGATGTAGAAGACTGTATCCAGCACCTAGCTATAAAAGAGTTGAAAATGTATGATATAAAGTGCTTTGATCAGGTCACCAGCCTAAGGAAATTTATTGAGAAGAGCAAACCCAATGGATCAAGGAGAGGAATCACCTGTCTGTTGATTCACTGAAGGGGATTCTGTGCACCCAGTACAATTTTAAACACACGACATACAAGGACTTTCATGCCTACCTGATGAGTAATTACAGACTATTGGCAAAGATGCAGTGTGCTGAAAAGTATGCTCAACCACATCAGGAGGACTAAAAGTCTACTGAAATGGCTGACTTTTTATTTTGTCTTATTTTATTCTGTGGCCTTTTAAGAAATATTTTGAGGTATGCTAAATGTTTTAATTTAATTTATTTTATTTTATTATTATTGCCTTATTTAGGGTCAGACATTGAACAGAAAGAATTGTCATTTGGCCAACAGTTATCTTCTGGAGGTACATTAAAAGCACCACACCACTGAAAGTGGTATTGGTGTTTTAGTTTCTGCATTTTAGTCTTGTTAAAGGCCAATAAAGTTAATTATCATAATATGACCTAGTAGCCATGACTGTAGACACATTTGTATGCATTTACATGGCCATTGTGCCACATGCCCTTCTCCCCCAAACCCCCCCCCACCCACCTACCCCGACCCTCTTCCAAGTGTCCTCTTTTTCACAAACTTAAATCTGGTCACCCTAAATAGGTGTGATTTGTGCTTGCCCACTTAACTCTTTAATTCACTGCCACCCTGACATGGGAATAGGATTATTCGCATAGTTACATTCCTACAGCACTTTCTGTTAATACCAAAGATTTTTTTCAAATGTTTTGTATGTGCTCCAAAGAGTATTTGGCTTTAATTCGGTGTGCCCCATGTTGTTTCTTTCTTAAATGTTCTCTGTTCAATGTTTTATAGTAACCCAGCTGGAAAACAGGAAAACCCAATGGTCCAACTTTTTTATGGCACCTTCTTGGCAGAACGAACACATAATGGTATGTTCAAGATTTGTTTAGCTAAGGTTTTGAATAATTTTGCATATGTTTTAAAATAACAGTTTTCACTGATTCCATTGAACCATTTGAAACTTTTTTAATGTCTTTAGGTTTATATTTGATTACTTGTAATTATTGGATCATATTAGAAGTACAGGGTTTGTCCATTAATGTTCTGTTTTTGATGACAACACGAGAGTTAGATGCGTTCATAATTTTATGAAATCACAACCAACATTTTGCCGTGTTGCATTTAAAAGACTGAAGAAAAAATATCCAAGTTTAATCTGTTTTTTTTGCTTTGTGGGTATGTGTGTGTGTGTGTGTTCTTAATACCTTGTGTGAGCACTGTAATACCCAGTGGACATTACAAAAAGTACATGAGGTTTAAACAGAAACCCTCTATTGCAGTAGGGAATTTTCAAACCAGAGATACAGTACTGTGGGAAAATAAGTTCTCCCTATGAGATGTTTTTTTTTCCCTTTTTTAACATATATGGGCAAGTTTTGTTCATTTAACTAGTTCATTTAAACAGTATAATTAAACATTCAATTGAAATTAAAATAAATGCAAATTTCACATGTGAAAAAAGTAAATACACCCCTGTCCAAAAATTTGAATTAGATGCACCATGTAAGGTGAAAATAATTAGAGAATCATCAGAGAGGATCTTCGAGGAACCTGTCTTATTTAAACCACAGACATTTAGTTTGGTTCAGTCTTTGTTGTTGAATTGTGTGTTATCACAATGCCTAGATTGAAGGAGCTGTCTGAGACTTCCAGAAAGAAGATTATGGTTGCCTATGAGTCTGTGAAGAGATTAAAAAAAGATTTCCAAAGAATTGGAAATCAAGTATCGCACTGTCCACAAAATCAACTACAAGTGAAGAAGATTTAAAAAAAAAAAAAACTGCCAACTTGTCCAGGCCAGGCCACATCAGCAAGTGCAATCCAAGAACAGACGGCAGAGCAGAAGTCTTTAAGAACCCCAGAACACTTTGACACTGCTAATGTCAAAGTGCATGTGTCTGCCATTAGAAAGCGACCACAAATTACATATACATGTGTCAGGAGAAAATCTTTGCTGTCCAGAAAGAACATCAAGGCAAAACAAATATTTACTGAACACCTATGCAGAAAACAGGACTTCTAATACAAAGTGCTTTGGACAAATGAGGCAAAGAGAGAGTGATTTGGCCATAGTACCAGTAAACAGGTTTGGCAAAAACAATCACAGCATTTTACCAGAAGAACCTACCAACTGTAAAGCATGTTGGTTGAAATGTTATGGTTTGGTGCTGATTTGCTGACTCTGGTGCTAAGCAGCTCACCATCACAGAATGCATCGTGAATTCTGCATTGTATTAGAGATGGTTTCATAATAATATAAAACCATTTGGTAGCCATCATTACTGTACTGTATGATAGTGAGAGTGTGGCTTGCAGTGGACTATTATGCTGTCCAGGTCTGCTTCTTTTCTTATTCTTTTCGTTGCCAGAATAAGATCAGACCCTCTGCATTCCTGTGGTGAAATAAACATGCTTATACAATGAATTAATGTTTTCCAAAATGCATCCTATAAGGAAATTAAAGCATCATACTGTGTATGTTTCAGTGTAACTCTGAAAAATAGTCAGATATGAAAGAGCTTAAAGAAAATGAACTCCCACAAAGTAAAAACAATCAGCTCAACAAATAAACCTGCTCCCATAGTAGCATGAAAATCAGCACAACAAATTTACAATTTGCTTTTAACCAAACGTATTCAGCTGGGTACTAAAATGTTTAGTGGATCGGATAACTATATACTGTACTGCTGTTTTTTATATAGAATTGCTTTCAAGATAGAAGTAACATTTAAAGAAAGAGCTTAGTAAAGAAAAAAAAAAACTAGGGAAAACTTATTTTTTCCCAAATCAAAAGATCACAAAAAATGAAAACAAGTGCTTTGTGAATTTCATATTTTTATTTATGTCTTGGATGTTCTATATTTTATAAAATAATAGAAGTGTAAAATATTTCATTACCGCATAATGGTATTGATGGATGACATGCTTATGCAAAGTAACTGAATGAGGATTTGCTCTGCTATCCAACTCTCATCAATAACAGCAGGAGGCAACTGTCTAATAGTAGAATTGTTAACTGAAAAGAAACTGACAATGAAAAATATGCAAATGGCTTTGTGAAATACTCCATTTGAACACTTATAGTAGATAATAATTTGTGATCTAAAGTTTAAAAATGAAACAAACCAGCTGGCTCTACAGTTGGTATTTTTATACTGGGAAGAGAGTACAGTAATCCCTCGCTATATCGCGCTTCGACTTTCGCGGCTTCACTCTATCGCGGATTTTAAATGTAAGCACATCTAAATATATATACAACAACAACAACATTTATTTATATAGCACATTTTCATACAAACAGTAGCTCAAAGTGCTTTACAGAATAAAGAATAGAAAAATAAAAGACACAATAAGAAAACAAAATAAATCAACATTAATTAACATCGAATAAGAGTAAGGTTCAATGGCCAGGGGGGACAGAAAAACAAAAAAACTCCAGACGGCTGGAGAAAAAATAAAATCTGTAGGGATTCCAGACAATGAGACCGCCCAGTCCCTTCTGGGCATTCTACCTAACATAAATGAAACAGTCCTCTATGGATTTAGGGTTCTCACGGAAGGGCTTGATGATGATGATGATGATGATGGTCACGTAGACTTCTGCCTTTAAATCCATCCATCGTTGTTAAAGCATCATGAAGCTTTGAGTAGGTGGAGGTGGCGCAGGCCACCACCACAAAGAAACCGGAAAAAGAAGCAGAAAAGAGAGTAGGGGTCAGTACGGATTTTAGAGCCACCATGAGTAGTTATTATAAGGAAATTGAACATACAGAGTATCAGGATTAAGTTAAATTAAATTAAATTGAAGTTATAGAAAGGCCATGTTAAAGTAATATGTTTTCAGCAGTGTTTTAAACTGCTCTACTGTATTAGCCTGGCGAATTCCTATTGGCAGGCTATTCCAGATTTTAGGTGCATAGCAGCAGAAGGCCGCCTCACCACTTCTTTTAAGCTTTGTTCTTGGAATTCTAAGGAGACCTTAATTTGAGGATCTGAGGTTACGATTTGGAATATAAGGTGTCAGACATTCCGATATATAAGATGGGGCAAGATTATTTAAGGCTTTATAAACCATCCATATCACGGATTTTTTGCTGGTTCGCCGCTTTCTACGGACAATGGGTCTTTTAATTTATGGTACATGCTTGCTCAGTTTGTTTGCCCAGTTGATTTCATACAAGGGAAGCTATTGGCGGATGGCTTAGAAGCTACCCAATCAGAGCATTAATTACATATTAACTAAAACTGCTCAATGATATAAGATATGCTTCCCGCGCGGTGCTTGAGATTGTTTGCTTCTCTCTATCTTTCTCACTCTCTCTGCCTGACGGAGGGGGTGTGAGCAGAGCGGCTGTTTGCACAGAGGACACGGACGCTCCTCTACAAAATGCTGCTTTATCTCGGTGCTTCTGTATACTTAAAAGCACGTATTGATTTTTTGATTGTTTGCTTTTCTTAGCGAGCGCTCTCTCTGACATTCTCTGTTCCTGATGGCGCTCCTTTGAAGATAAGATATGTTTGCATTCTTTTAATTGTGAGAAAGAACTGTCATCTCTGCCTTGTAATGGAGCACAGTTTAAACGTTTGACTAAAGGGTGTTATTTCATGTCTAGAGGGCTCTAATAATGTTAACAGGGTGGGAGAGTTTATAAGGGCTTAAAATATATAAAAATAACCATACAAACATATGGTTTCTACTTCGCGGATTTTCACCCATCGCGGGGGGGTCTGGAACGCAACCCCTGCGATCGAGGAGGGATTACTGTATAAGCAATAAATACTGTTAAGCGAGTTTGAATGTCTTTAAAAATATTCTTTTAGCATAATGCTTTAAGGTGTATTTCAGTAGTGTAGCAATATGGAAATTGCATTAAAATATTAAATTGCAGAGTCATGGGTGTTAACAATTTTCTTTAAATAAATTGTGAGAAAGGTTTAAAAACAATTGTTTTTATTAACATTTTACTAAGCCTGTCATAGAAATAAAGCTGGTGTTTGAAAGAATTTTCTAATTGAAAATTTGTTGACAAACGTTTTGCTTGATTTCTCTTTCAGGTAAAACCCTATCCAATATTGAACGTTTCGGACAGTATCCTTTGCAGGTAAATGGCTTTGACAGCTTACATGAATGCCTGGAAGGTGCCATGGTTGAAGGAGAGATTGAGGCCTTGCATTCAGATCAGACCATCCATTCCAGCCAAGAGGTTGGTATTTTACTGAATTTTATTTTGTTTAACTCAAAAGAAATGTGCATCTTTTGGAATAAATGATTAGAAATTAATGTTAATAATGCCTGTGGAAATTTGCACATGTTAATTCTATTATTTTGGGTTTTTCAGTCTATGTTCTAAAATAATTGTGTACAATTTATAGCATATACATTTCACAAGCTTCCAGTGAACATATATTGTGTCTTCTTCATTTTGTTTATACAGTATATGGACTGATTAGATTAAGTATTTAGATTCTGTGATTTCAAGATGATGGACTGATTCCCTGTTCTTGGCATATTCCTTCCATTAACCAGTACTGCTAGGGTAGCCTCCAACCCAAGACCTTATATTTCACTAAGCATGTTTGAGAATACATTCGTGAGCTGATTTACAGCCAACCGAGTTGAGACCATTCATACTTAAAGCCGTGGGCCACAGGAGGACAATAGGGTAATAATGTTCTATAAATTACCAAAACCAGCCACCAGAGGCTGTAAAGGCTGTATGCCTTTTGTTTTTCATGTATTTGCATCATCACTGCCAGCCATAGAATGGTATGCTCTGCGTAGAAGCAGTGAGAGAAGTACTGCTGACAAAGTATATGTGTAATGCCATGAAAAGTGTGGAGACAGCTTCCACCTGCAGCTATAGACTCTTCAGTATGCGAAATGACTCTCCACCCTAGTGTTTAGATCTGCCAGTGTTATGCTGACACTTCAATACACAAGCAATGGTATGAGATTGCAGTCAGACTTCTTTTTTTGGGCACATATCTAAACACTAGTGAGGCAGGTGGTCGGGTGTGAGTCTTGGGGCTATAGGAGCCAGAGGCTGTGGAAGGGGCGCTCCTACTGAGTGTTTACTGGGAGTAGGAGCAGCCTGAAATGCGGTGTTCCCACAGATGCTGAGAGACTGGTGGCAGGAGAGATGTGCGGCTCAGTGTGGCGCTCCAGGATTGCCAAAGGCCAGGCAATGGAAACCTGAGCCAAAATTTGAAGGTTGACTGTACTTGTTGGCAGACTTTCAGAAGGAAGCATTGGGGCTTATTTTTTACATGGACTGTCTCTGGCTTTAACCTCTGATTTTAATGGCTATTTATTGGATTTTAACCTACATCTTTACCCTGTTTTTATGGATTATTTATTTACAGTAATCCCTCGCTATATCGCGCTTCGACTTTCGCGGCTTCACTCTATCGTGGATTTTAAATGTAAGCATATCTAAATATATATCACAGATTTTTCGCTGGTTCACGGATTTCTGTGGACAATGGGTCTTTTAATTTATGCTACACGCTTCCTCAGTTTGTTTGCCCTGTTGATTTCATACAAGGGACGCTATTGGCGGATGGCTTAGAAGCTACCCAATCAGAGCATGTATTACATATTAACTAAAACTCCTCAATGCTATAAGATATGCATCCCGCGCGGAGCTTGATTGTTTGCTTGTCTCTGCCTGTATCTCACCCTCTCTGACATTCTCTGCGCCTGACGGAGGGGCTGTAAGCAGAGGTGCTGTTTGCACAGAAGCTGTTTGCCTAGTGGATACGGACGGACGCACCGCTTTATCGCGGTGCTTCCAAAAGCACACTTATTGATTTTTGATGGTTTGCGTTAATCTCGCTCTCTCTCACTCTCTCTGACTTTCTCTGCGCCTGACGGAGGAGATGTGAGCAAAGGGGCTGTTTGCACAGAGGCTGTTTGCGTAGAAGATACTGACGCTCCTCTAAAAAATGCCGCGGCAAACTTAAAAGCACACGTATTGATTTTTTGATTGTTTGCTTTTCTTTGCGAGCGCTCTCTCTCTCTGAAATTCTCTGCTCCTGAAGAGAAGATCTATTTGCATTCTTGTAATTGTGAGAAAGAACTGTCATCTCTGTCTTGTCATGGAGCACAGTTTAAACTTTTGACTAAAGGGTGTTATTTCATGTCTAGAGGGCTCTAATAATGTTAACAGTGTGGGAGAGTTTATAAGGGCTTAAAATATATAAAAATAACTACACAAACATATGGTTTCTACTTCGCGGATTTTCATCTATCGCGGGGGGTTCTGGAACGCAACCCCCGCTATCGAGGAGGGATTACTGTATTGACTTTTGGAGCACTGCTCAATTTTGGACACTGTTGTTTTATTTTTAATAAAAGCACTTTGGAACCTTTTTGCACCTACCCCTTGCTATGTACAGTATTTGTGTTTGTCCTTGTCCACTGACTCATTCCTGGGGTACCCAGTAGCGTTGGGCCAACACACACAGTAACACTTGTAATTTGTGCACATTTCATTTTTTCATTTTATTAGCTCAGACCATTTATTCTTACCAAGCAGGTACAAAGCAGTTAACTAAAGGTGGAGGGATTTCCATTAGACATACATGTAATTCAAATGTGTTTGGTTTAGGTCATATTTTATGCCAATGATCCTCAACGTATTTCTTCACAACATTTCAGAATTGTTATATTTTGCACTTCGTAGTTGTAAGTCAAGACTGGATTCTGTAAGTCACTGCTGGATCTTGTTTTGCCAAGATAAAAATGTGGCAAGCCAAAAGGAAAATTGTGGAATGGACCAGGAGGTGAATGAAAGAACTTGTTCACTAAAAACAAAAAAGGGTCAAAAGTTCAGCTTTAAGGTCATTATTTAAGCTATGCCATTAATTCTTTTTTAATTCCGTAGTTTTGATTCTGTATTATTTTTGTGATTCAGTGTGTATTTATTTCATGATTTAAGTACTTATTTTATTATTTCGTGTTTTAATGCTAGATGTGGTTAATCATGATTAATTACATACAATGATGCGACTAGTTAATTTTTTTTAATCGATTCCCGATATATATAAATATATATATATACCGTACATTCAGAAAGTATTCTGAATCCTTAAGCTTTTTCACATTTCACATATTGCAGCTTTATTTATTTATTATAATTATAATTATATTATTATTATAATTTATCAAATAATTTAAATTCATTTTTTCCACTCATCAACCAACACCCGGTACCCCAGAAAGTCAAAGTGAAAACAGGGTTTTAGCAATTTTTGCATGTTTGTTAAAAATAAAAAATTCAGTATCCCATTGACACAAGTATTCAGACCCTTTGGCAGTGAAAGGAAAGGTTATATAATGAGAAACAACTGGTTGAAAGTTGAATTGGTTGAAAAGTGTGTTGAATTCTTTAGATTATTCCAGTTTTAAATGATATTCGTATTGTTATTGGCATTTTATCTTGTCAGTTTGGTAGCATCAGGGAAAGAAAAGTCCGCCTATTATGTTAAATGTGCGTCCTGTAGTTAAAGTAGTTTTGTTCTACAAATTTTTTGCAATCAATTGCATGATTGGGATGTTACCCCAAAGTATGCCTAAGACTATAGTGGAAGAAAAGATTTGGGGAAAACCAGCTAACCTGAGTAAACCTGGCCAGGGCCAGTTGTGATTAAACTGATAGTGGTAATGAGGTTGGAAATTGATCTACTGGATAGAATTTTGGCTTCATTTTAGAGGTCAGTAGTACAATGTTTAGGTCTGCTAGAAATAATAAAGAGGGAAACAAGATAAATAATGTGGTTTGAAGTAGGACCTGATCTATTGAACTGACTGCTCAATCTGTCTTATTTATTATGAAATATGAATCATAAGGCTTTTCAGATGTGTGTGAGAGGAATAAAAACAGGTTAGTAATTAATCAGTACTAATTTTATGTTAAATTAGATTGTAAACAATTTGAGTAAATGTATTTATATTTCTGAATATAAAAAATTATTTTGCAGCGCTGGTTTTCAAAATTGCCTCCTGTTTTGACATTTGAACTTTCACGGTTTGAGTTCAACCAATCGCTTGGGCGACCAGAAAAGATTCATAAAAAACTGGAGTTTCCGCCGGTCATTTATATGGACAGGTATGTTAAAATTGTGTTTACGTGCAGAACACACAATGTTTGCTTATTTAATCAGTTCTTCAGAATTCCTAACTTATCTTCTTTAAGAACTACATAAATGTGACTCCCTTTGTTAATTAGTTTTCAAGAAAAACTTTTTGCTCTTCATTAAATATTTGTTCTATTTTATATGAGGGTTATCACTGATGTATCATATTGTAAAATAGTTGTTCTTTGTGATCAGGTATCTTCATAAAAACATGGAACTGACACATACCAAGAGAAAGGAAGTTAAGACGTTGAAAGAACAAATGATTTTTCTTCAACAGAGATTAGAAAGGTTTGTAAACTATTACTGATTTTGACTTTTATGTTTACAGGGTGAGGTTTGGTATATGCTCTGACTAGTGTGACTAGCACAATTAAGGCACAACACAGGGATGCTTCTTACCGTAGCCAGGATCATGGTAGATCTTTGTAGAATGTTTTTCCCCTAGCCTGACATAAGATAATTGCTGCCCAGTAGATTGATATGTGTATATATGAGAATATGTAATGAAGGTATTCTGATTAATTCTCAAATAAGTCATAATATTTTTTACAGAACTATTTATCCAATACGCCATAGTAAGATATAATAGAATTAGGGTTTTTTGTGCGTTCATATTTTGATTTTCTCACAGTCATTTACATTTTGAAATGATTAACTTTGTTAATTATTCTTCCTGTGTTTTTGCTCTCTTATTTTAGCTACCTAAGCTATGGCTCAGGACCAACAAAGTATCCATTGGCTGACATGTTGCAGTATGTCTTGGAGTTTGCTTCCACACAGCCCACTAATTTCTCACCCACTCAAAACATCAGAATTGCTGCCCTGCCACAGAATGAAACCATCACCTTAGCTACAGAAACACCGCTAGAGCTAACCAGGTAAAATATAACATGGCTTTCAAGACCTTTTTAATATACTTTGTTAATCCCTGAGAGGAAATTGTCTTTTCACATCTCCTTTGGGGGCCAGAGTGCATGGTCAACCATTGTACAGCGCTCCTACAGCAATTTTTAGGTTAAGGGCCTTGTTCAACAGATTAAGATCCTTTCTGTCAGTAATGGGATTTGAACCAGCAGCCTTCCAGATACCAGCGCAGATCCTTAGCCACAGAGCCACCAGTCCGCTCTTGAGATAACACTCAAACATTCGTTTGACTTTAATATTTTTTTACTTTGGTGTACAACTTTTACTTTAGAAGAAAATGTACTGGATAAGATACTTCTCCTCATCACTAATTAGAAAATGAAGAACTACAAATACAGTAATCCCTCCTCGATCGCGGGGGTTGCATTCCAGACCCCCCCGCGATAGGTGAAAATCCGCGAAGTAGAAACCATATTTTTGTATGGTTATTTTTATATATTTTAAGCCCTAATAAACTCTCCCACACTGTTTATAAATATTCCCCGCAGAGTTATACAGTATAATCCCTTTGAATTCTCTTAGATTTTAGATAAGATTCATTGAAATTATGTATAAAAACACACTGTTTATATACAGTAAAACCTAAATATTTTAAAGATATTGAGTGTCTCCGATATCGCATATGTTACAGCCATTACGATAGACAGGCCACCAGCAATAAATACGTACAATGCAAGAAAAATAGTATACAGTAAATGTGTGTACAGTGACACTAAACTTACGTACATGTACTAAGTACTGTAAGTAGAAAATTAATTATGGTTACTCACCAACAATGACACGATGACTTGTCCGATAACAATGAGTTTAATTTTACTGCACAACAAACTTCAGGCGATTGTGTAGCACTGCCATTGTGCTTCTTCTGGCAGTCTTCAATCCAAATCCCTAAAGCAGATTTCATCCAGACTACTGCCTTATTACATCCACTTACAACTCGTTTTGCACCCTGGTTAAAAGGACACTGCGGCCGTAGATTTTATATTCCTTTCCTACTTTTTAAATAAAAAGAATCGTAGCCTTCAACAAATCCAAAACGTTTACCTTTTCGGCAATCGTTAATATCTTCCGTTTGCGCTTGGGCACGGCCCCTGAAGCAGTAGCAGATCGTTTTGGAGCCATAATGAAGGGCTTCACTATGCACAAAGATAAACACAAAAGAGCACAACTCTTTACACAGTGAAACACGTTGATGCTGAATGAGCGAGACAAGACTTCCTGGTTAACACTGCATTCAGCACGCAAGAACTTAACTGCATGCTCTGATTGGTTAGCTTCTCAGTCATCCGCCAATAGCGTCCCTTGTATGAAATCAACTGGGCAAACCAACTGAGGAAGCATGTACTGGAAGTAAAAAGACAAATTGTCCGCAGAACTCGCGAAACAGCGAAAAATCCGCGTTATATATTTAGTTATGCTTTCATATAAAATCCGTGATAGAGTGAAGCCGCGAAAGTCGAAGCGCAATATAGCGAGGTATTACTGTACAGTATACAATAAAAACATGAAGCATAAAATCCATTCATTCAAATTTACACATACTGTGCGTTTGTTTTTGCTTAAAACATTATAGTAAATGTTTGGTTAACAAACTATTATAATAATACATTGTCTCATTAGTGTGTTATAAGGCTTCCCATATTTTCTTTAATAATAAAAGGCATACTTAATTTTGTGCATATACTGTATAAGTGTTTGTGTAAATTCTGACATCAAGAGAAATCATGTCAGGTTATATAAGATGGTTAAGGCTATTTTTTTTTTTTTTTTAAAACAAAACAAATACTGTATTGAGTTAAATTAAAAAGAACATTTTTTTAATGTCTCAGTTGTGTACATGAACATACTTTTAGAGTGGGGGTTGTAATAGTGTGCTGATTTAACAAATCCCATTTTAGATTGGTATACAGGTAATTTGCCTTTTTCTCACATGAACTTAAATGGTTCAAAACAGTTATAAATATAGGGAGACCAGATTCTTGAAAAACTAATATGGGATGAGAGAGGTGGGGAGTGTCCTTGGGTAGGGCTGTGCCATATCATCTCATCCATGATAACACTGGTATACATTTTTTATGTGATAAAAAAGTGTCATGTTGTGATATTGGAGATATAAATTCCATAACTTGCACAACAGTGCCACAAGCTGTCTGAGAGCGAGAGCACCATGTGAGCTTCTGATGGCAATTTAGTACCTAAAAAGGCAGCTACTTCAATAGTATGGAAATGATTTGACTATAACACATCAGACCTTGAATAAAGCACAGTGCTTTGCAAAATATATAAGAAAACTGTTACCACTAAAGGTGGAAATACAGTACAACAAACTTGTTTCACCACTTGAAGCAAAAACACACCATCCAGTGTAACCAGGCTGTGAAGGCATGTAAGGAGATACTAGCAGCTGGTGATGTGTGTCCAAAAAGGGAACAAATGACTCAACCAAGCATCACATGGAGCATGGATGTAAATGACTGATTACAGATTGTTTGGCCAAGGAAATGATGCAAATCTAAACTTGGAAAAGGAGGGTTTTAAGCAACTGGTTATAAAGCTCAACTCAAGATACAACATCCCGGTTAGAAAATACTTTTTTTTTATTCAAAGACATTGTTGCCTGAGATACATGAAGCATGCCACGACAAAATTTAGCTTAATTTTAATAAACTGTAAAAAGAAAAAGGAAAAAAAAATAATAATTATAATTTTTGAATCACTGTTTGAGAAGTGCCTGGTTAACATGCTGAGCATAGTCCATCTTGACAGTATCTGTATTGTGATTGGTTTAGTGAGGGTTTGTATTCTCTTCATGCAATGGGTGTGGCCAAAAGGAGCAAATGGGGAACTCTTGAAAAACACCATATTACTCCCCAATCCCAGGAAGAAGTTTAATGATAAAGTGCAGCAGCGTGACTGTTAGTTTCATACTCGGTTGAGTAGCAGCTGTGACTGTTGGCGAGAGATCTTAGCATGCTGTCAATTACCATCTGAAATAAAAAAAGAGAGAGAGAGAGAAACAAGACAACACTCTGCGAGTCATAAAAGAGAAAGCCCTGGGATTCCTCCAAGCAACATTTATTTTCTATGGTATATATTTCCACAGTTTTTGAAAAGAAACTTAAGACTTCCTAGTTCTCAATAACCCCTGAAATGCAGCACCCCTTCTTAAAAAACCAGTACCCCAATAAAACATTCTCTACCCCATTCTTAATGCATAAACTAATCTTGAACTACTAATGCGAAATAATTTAACATATCTTCAAATTAACAGAACATAAAACATTTTGGTTCACATGAGCAGTTTCATTTTTGTGCAATTACACATATAAATATACAAATATAAATATTGGATACTCCTTTTCTTGTTTATCACCTTTGTGTATGTGTGGGCCCATAAGGTTTAATGAGAGTTACTAAAGCCTGTAAGATTGTAAATTAGTGTATTGTGAAATTAACAATAAGGATGGCTAGTTAACTCTTTTAAGTGTTTACTTGTACAGTTCCAACACTGATATTCTAACTTGCCTCATTTCAAGGCATATCCATTTTAAATTTACACAAGAAATTAGAGGCATTGGAACAGTTCCACCACTGATATTCTACCTCATTTGATGATAATTCAAAAAAGGCAACTGCTGTTTGTTTTGACAGTATTTTTGTTATATTTTTATAAGCAGTGAGTGTTTACATTTTGACTGAAGGTTTGTTTGGATTGTGCTGTTTGTTTACATGTGTTCTTAAAATTTGAGGTCAATTTTATTAGGTGACAGTATTATACAGGTTTCTGAAGAGTTACAAGGTTAAGTTACTTTAGTTATTATAATTGTTAAACTAAAGTGTTAAGCAGTTATGTTATACTTAAGATTTCCAGGGAAAACACTACCTAGGCCACTTTTGTGCTTACATTTTACTTATGCTATGTCATGTTGTATACAATGCTGTGTCCCTACTGTTGCACTGTAATGCTATGGCTGGTAGCACCTTGTGCCAAAAGATGCATACTTTGATGACAGACTACCTAATTTAATGACAGTAGCTCATTGGAAAAGAAAGATGGAAAATGCCCTTCATTTTCAATCAGCAGTAATACTTTGTTCAGTATTTTTTTTTCTATATCGTCATAAATATCATTATCGCAGATTTCCTTGAAGTATTGTGATACAATTTTGAGGCTGTATTGCCCACCCCTGTCCTTGGGTAGATGGATTATAATGACTGATATTTTTGTTAACTTAATATTTTAAAATTCTCTGCTTAATGAATGTACCTGTATCCTTCCCCAATCCTGACACTGCATGCCCATACAATTACATCAAAATGAAAAGGTCCTCTGCACAAACTCATATAGGCTATGTTATTAGTACAGTGTAGCCAAGCGTTATGCACTTCAAGCTAACAATGACAACTTAAAAACTTAAGCAGACCACTTAATAGAATAATAACCAGAAACAGTCAGCAGTGTTACTGACAGATGTGATGCAGTTTTTAAATGCTGAGTGTAGCAATGTTCATTCTTAGCTGTATGTGCCAGATAGGTTGTTGTTTGAGGAGTTTATTTTTCACCTGGTGCAGTCTTTTGCAGAGTGTATACATGGTAAAACAAACAATTCAGATAGAAAGCACATTGACACAGGCACTAGATTTGCAATTTAGGAAATCCAACTTTTCCTGTCTTTTGTGTTTAACTAGAATTGATGCAACTGATGAATAAATACAGAATATTGTTAAATGTTGCAAGGAGAGAAGTGCAAATGTGTACAGTGCAATGTTTCCATAAGTGACAGCAGTGAGAAGGACTTAGTCACACCTAAAATATAAAGCATTTTAAAATGAATTAGAATGCTTTAGTTGGTACTGATGTACTTTAATATGACTGTCCCAAAAAAAACAATGATTGAGCTCCTTCCCTAAGTAAAACTTGCTGTTACTTTAAGATATCTTGAGGTTTTTTTCGTTTCATAGTGCAGAGATCACTGTGTTCCACAAGGACAAAGGGTCTAACACTTTAGCAAAGATTTTGTATAACATTCTTGATACAGGCATAAACTGCAGTAGGGTGTGTTACTTTATTACTGAGATATTAAACAAAAATAGCCAATCAGTGATAAAAGTGGAATAGTCACCTAAACTAGGAGAGAGAGAAATTATGTATGTGCTTTTTTTTTTTTTTTTTTTTTGATCACATTTTCCGTTTTACTAGCCTTGCAGAAACTGAGACCTTGACGCCACAAGTGGATAATGAGGTGGCATCTCCAGCATGCCCGAGAATACCAGGTTTCAAGCCTTTTACACATTGCAACACAACCACGGATGCCCCTCCATACCCAGCCCCCCATAGTGTGACTGAGGAAGAACTAATCTTCATCAAAAGTTGTTTGCAGCGCTGGCGAAGAGAGGTGGAACAGAACATACAAGGTCCTCATGATTATTTATAACTTGTTTTTCAAAAGAGAATATTAAGTCTTGATATTATGCCTTAATAAAGATGTTTTGCTACACAATAGATTAATGAAGCCCATCGTTGTATGATCATAATGTTAGATTATTTGTTTTGCAACAAGCAGTCACAGAATAAAAATCAGGTGGACTATTCAGAAAATGGATTTCTTTCAGCTCCAGTCAACTATATTTCTCCAATAAGCATCACTTACTATCTACAGTTTTAAAATAGACTTCTATCATGGGAGCAGCAATAAGTGCCAGCCTGACCTGGAGCAATAGTAACAAAGCAAGATCTTTACCAAAATAATATATTTAGTAATAACAAAAAAGTCCTTTGGAGAAATATAACAATTGCAGAACACAAAGTAACTGATAAATAAAACTGAAAGTCCTAGTTGATACACCTGGCCTGACTATATAGATTTTGGACCCTATCTGTCTGGGCAGGTGGCTTGTCTACTGGACCCCATTCCAGATGTAAAATTATGTTAAATTTACTCATAATACTTTGTATTCTTAAATTATATAGCATGCAATTGGCACATACCTGAAATAATGTAAAATGTTTGTTTGTCCATCCAGAAACGTGTTCTTTATTTAAAATGTAACACTTTTAAAGTCTAACTTACAGCAGCATTTTCATTATCGAAAGTTAACTATTTTAATCTTTTCACAGAGTTGAAAGACAATATTGAAACAATCAAAAATACATTAGAAAACATATATTCAGATGACCAGTTTTGCCAGGTGAGAAGACAGCAAATTTTATAGGTATTGGTTAAATCTGTCTTTAACAATTTGTGTTAGCATTTTAAAATCAACCCTCAAGTTTAACTGTAGACTGTTGTATTAATTTAAGACTTGGAATTAGACGGTCATACCACTTAGGTCTAGTTTTGATCTTTGCTACTACTTTTGAAATTACTGTAGATTACTGAGGAAACAATTTGAAAAGGCTGACAACAAATTATTATAACAGGCAGACAATTCTGCTTGATGCTAACTAATTAAAAATTTCCAAGATGGACAAAGCAAGATTTAGAATGTGTAGAAATATAAATAAAGGTTTATCTCTGTCAATGATAGCACCTAAAATTTCAACCCTTTTCAATTATAAGCTTTGTTTTGATATTAGATGAATTGCCGCCCATTTTAAGGGGAAAAAAAGAGTATTTTTTTGGCTTATGAAAGCAGTTTTTTATTAAAAGTATAAGGATGAATTTAAACATTTGTATGTTTACAGGTTGTCACTATTGGAATGGTTTTCATGTTCCAATGTCTGTTTATTAGGTTTTCTTAGGCCTCACCTCTTTTAATCTAATAAATGTATCTAACATATCCAATGTAGGAAAAATTTACAACCTGTGTTTTTTTTTTCATTTTGTTACTGTGTATTACCTGAAAATTAATTTTACTGATTTTCTTTCTAATGAAACCTTTATTTATAATCTGTGTATGTTGTATTCAGGTCCCATATAGACTCCATGCTATCCTTGTTCATGAGGGTCAAGCTTCAGCAGGACATTACTGGGCATATATTTTTGACCACGAAGCCAAACGCTGGCTAAAATATAATGACATCTCTGTTACTGAGTCGTCTTGGGACGAACTAGAGAGAGACTCCTTTGGTGGAATGAAGAATGCTCGCATATTGCCTTATGTACATAGATGATAACTTACCAAACCCCATAGCAGGTATTGCATTTTTTTTCACAAATGGTTGTCCATTATATTTAAAAAATACTTTTGTAATTTTGTAATTTACCAATATATAATCTTTGGTCAGTAGCAATTAACTTTTTTTGTGCTACAGATTATAAATACAATTATTCTGAAACTACCTGATACACATTTGGGACGTCTATAAATGATTTCTTACAAAATGTCATTTTATAGCATGTCAGTCGCTTGAAGAAAACATGAACCAAGAAAAATTATACATTCTATACCATCTTTTCTAAAGTTCTATTTCCATTTTTACCTTTTAAATGTAATAATTAATCTTTGAGAAATACTGTATGTCTAATTTAATGAGAAGCTCTATGCTTTATGAAGAAGGATTTTTCTTAACACATAATCCACTAAATATTTTGCATTTACAGTGTATAATTGCTCAGGAAGATTTTTATATATACAGTGGTGTGAAAAACTATTTGCCCCCTTCCTGATTTCTTATTCTTTTGCATGTTTGTCACACAAAATGTTTCTAATCGTCAAACACATTTAACCATTAGTCAAATATAACACAAGTAAACACAAAATGCAGTTTTTAAATGATGGTTTTTATTATTTAGGGAGAAAAAATCCAAACCTACATGGCCCTGTGTGAAAAAGTAATTGCCCCTTGTTAAAAAATAACATAACTGTGGTGTATCACACCTGAGTTCAATTTCCGTAGCCACCCCCAGGCCTGATTATTGCTACACCTGTTTCAATCAAGAAATCACTTAAATAGGAGCTGCCTGACACAGAGAAGTAGACCAAAAGCACCTCAAAAGCTAGACATCATGCCAAGATCCAAAGAAATTCAGGAACAAATGAGAACAGAAGTAATTGAGATCTATCATTCTGGTAAAGGTTATAAAGCCATTTCTAAAGCTTTGGGACTCCAGCGAACCACAGTGAGAGCCATTATCCACAAATGGCAAAACATGGAACAGTGGTGAACCTTCCCAGGAGGGCCGGCCGACCAAAATTACCCCAAGAGCGCAGAGCGACTCATCCGAGAGGTCACAAAAGACCCCAGGACAACGTCTAAAGAACTGCAGGCCTCACTTGCCTCAGTTAAGGTCAGTGTTCACGACTCCACCATAAGAAAGAGACTGGGCAAAAACGGCCTGCATGGCAGATTTCCAAGACAGACAAACCACTGTTAAACAAAAAGAACATTAGGACTCGTCTCAATTTTGCTAAGAAACATCTCAATGATTGCCAAGACATTTGGGAAAATACCTTGTGGACTGATGAGACAAAAGTTGAACTTTTGGAAGGCAAATGTCCCGTTACATCTGGCGTAAAAGGAACACAGCATTTCAGAAAAAGAACATCATACCAACAGTAAAATATGGTGGTGGTAGTGTGATGGTCTGGGGTTGTTTTGCTGCTTCAGGACCTGGAAGGCTTGCTGTGATAGATGGAACCATGAATTCTACTGTCTACCAAAAAATCCTGAAGGAGAATGTCCGGCCATCTGTTCGTCAACTCAAGCTGAAGCGATCTTGGGTGCTGCAACAGGACAATGACCCAAAACACACCAGCAAATCCACCTCTGAATGGCTGAAGAAAAACAAAATGAAGACTTTGGAGTGGCCTAGTCAAAGTCCTGACCTGAATCCAATTGAGATGCTATGGCATGACCTTAAAAAGGCGGTTCATGCTAGAAAACCCTCAAATAAAGCTGAATTACAACAATTCTGCAAAGATGAGTAGGCCAAAATTCCTCCAGAGCGCTGTAAAAGAATCATTGCAAGTTATCGCAAACGCTTGATTGCAGTTATTGCTGCTAAGGGTGGCCCAACCAGTTATTAGGTTCAGGGGGCAATTACTTTTTCACACAGGGCCATGTAGGTTTGGATTTTTTTCCTCCCTAAATAATAAAAACCATCATTTAAAAACTACATTTTGTGTTTACTTGTGTTATACTTGACTAATGGTTAAATGTGTTTGATGATCAGAAACATTTTGTGTGACAAACATGCAAAAGAATAAGAAATCAGGAAGGGGGCAAATCGTTTTTCACACCACTGTATATTTACAGGGGTGGGCAAAAATAGGTTTACAGTTATGAATACACAAAATACAGAGATTATTCTTGTATTATTATTTATTTATTAATTAATTATTGTATATGTTTTAGTGCCATTGTATTTTTTAATTAATTTTATGATAAATATGTTATCCATTGTGTCATCGATAATTGTTTCTTATTATTTTGTTTTTACTATAATAATTTAAATATTGATCATGAAACTGCGAATGTGTCAATAACATAACTTTGTATTATTTTTTTTTATATAGAGGAGACAGATGTAGAGACGGGGCAAGTGCTAAAAGGACTAGACTCCTTGCCTGCTGTTCTTCGGCGTTATGTGTGGGAGGATAACCGTTGGTTTCAGCAGGAAGTGGAAGAGTGGAATGAGGAACAGTTTCGGAAAGTTCCACAAAAAGAACATCCTGTGAGCATGACCGCTGAAAGCCAGGAAACTACTCAGTCAGTAAACACCTCTGAAGGTATGCTGAGTTTGTGTATCAAACTTTGTTTGTAGTAAAATACAGTGCCTGTATGATTAACATTTAATCAAATTTTTATATTTTTTTTTATACTACATCACTTACTAAGTTTAGTAATGATCAGGGTGTGTTTCACACTTGTCGGAAGGAGTGTGCAATGTGAATTTTGTCAGGTTAATGAACAGCTCTGCACATGACATGAGTGTTAGTTGCTGGCGTTTTGTGTATGGATGTATTCAAATATGCTTCATCCTTAGAACTTAAGTGCCATAGCCTTGATGGCTATAACAGAAGAATTACCTACAGTACGTCCTTACAGCTTACTGTTTGCTGAAAGCATTGGAGTTGCTGAATAAACTTTTTGCATTTAAAGCTGTTGTCATGTGAGTATTTCATCCACACCAATACAATGGAAGTGCATGACAGTGCTTAAAAGATATTTAATGGCAAATTGACTTTCTCTTTGTGATGCATTTTTGATCCCCAAACTTGTCTCTTTTACCTTCTACAATTTTGTATGTTTAATTAAAGTATTAATAACTAGCAAAATACCCGCGCTTTGCAGCGGAGAAGTAGTGTGTTAAAGAAGTTATGAAAAAGAAATGGAAACATTTTAAAAATAACGTAACATGATTGTCAATGTAATTGTTTTGTGTCTGTTATGAGTGTTGCTGTCATCAAGGATTTGATTATAATTATTTCTTTCAATCAGGTTCGTATTTGGAGGATGTGTTGTGTTCAAGTTACATTCTGTGTTTGTCAACCGTTGTAAAGATAACAGGTTTCATTCATCGAAGTGTTCACTACCCAAATCGGTACTCGTGAATCTAAGATGTTTATCAGGCATTCCCATTATTAAGTTGTGGATTTCCCTGCGAATATTTAGTGGCAGCATGTCTATGAACTTAATTTAAACTTAAGCTTTACACCTTGCTTTCCTATTGATATGTCTATAAAGGCTTGTTCAGCTTCAGAGGGTTGTTCCTTTCTTACTGCATCAATAAAGAGCTCATTTTCCTCTTTATCTGAGACATCACACACTGCATGCACGGGTTTACCTTTCCCAGTCCTGCAAACTTTAGCGAAGTGGTTCAATTTACCACATTTTTTACACTGTCTTCCTTTAGCTGGACATTGACTTTTTCCACCGTGTGCTTTGTTTCCGCAGTAGCTGCACTTATGAATATGCTTGTATGCGCCACTCGCTTCATATTCTTTTGCTGCCTTCTCAATTGTGTAATGCATTTTTTGTTCAGCGCTCTTTGGAGCTCTTGCTTATTGTCTGCGTACTGTGTTCACAGTCAGTTCACTTGAGCCACTAGGAGCACATGCATCGAAGGTTCTCAGCTGTGCTTGTGCTATCTCGTGCGATCTTGCGATGTCCATGGCTTTATTTAATGTTAGCTAAGACCCGGCACTTAAAAGTTTCTCTCGCACTTTTGCTAAGTTTGTGCCAAACACTAGTCTATCCCTGACCATCTCATCTTCGTTTGCATAAACACAGTCCTTCACCAGCAATTTTAACTCCGTTACAAAGTGATCAAAAGTCTTGTTTATACCCTGCGTCTTCTCATTAAAATTGTGTCTCACGAATATCGTATTCGTCTTAGGCATGACAAACGCCTCCAAACGGTCATAATAAGTTTTCAGTACCTTGGCTTCCTCCTGGGTGAGAGTCCATGTGTTAAAAATGTCTCCTCCTTTTTCTCCAGTCCACAGGAGCAGGTAGCTGCATTTCTCACTCTCGTCTTTGCCTTTTAGCGGGCCAGAAAACATCAGCTCCACTTGCTATCGCAACTTTTTCCATTCTCCCGGCAGGTTAAGAGAATCCCAGTCAATTTGTGGCGAGGGAACTCCAACAAAATCCATGACTGTCCTCTATTCTGACACCATGTCTTGTTTTCACAAATTGTGAAAAATGAAATGATGGCGAGACTTTCTTTTTAAGGGGGACTTTATTTATTACAGCTTTTACATTCACAGCATCCGTGCTCTAAATTAACTTACATAATAGTAACCTTGAGGTCCCTTTTTCCGGTGCCTTCCTGATGACATAGGTGCCTAAACCATGCCAGATAATAATACATTTAATGACATATAAATATTACAGTGATCACCTCGATAGACATCTCACCACCAAAATTGCTACTCATGAATCTAAGATCTTTAACAGGCATTTCCGGTATTACCTTTTTGATTTGCCTGCGAATATTTAGCAGCAACGTGTCTATTGGATTGCTGCTGACGGACGGCCTTATATGTGCAGGCACTCAATTATGTGGGAGGCGTCAGTATTGGGGATGCAATATTGGCAGGCAGCCAACTACATGGGAGGCAAGGTGATGGGAGACGCAGCTCTGCCTCACACTGCGACGGAGCTGCAGGCTATGGCCATATATATGTACGTAAGTAGGATTCAGTTATGACCGTTACATGTAGAATTTCTAAATGAAACCTGCTTAACTTTTGTAAGTAAGCTGTAAGGAATGAGCCTGCCAAATTTCAGCCTTCTACCTACACGGGAAGTTTGAGAATTAGTGATGAGCGAGTGAGTGAGTGAGTCAGTCAGTGAGGGTTTTGCCTTTTATTAGTATAGATTAAACAGAATATAACGGCAGCCATTATGGTTGAGTGGAATATAAATTTGGAATATCTTACATTACCTTCCCATTCAATTTTCAAAGCCTAATATTTCAAAAGTTCCTTTGAGGAGAGTTTCTCTGTACAATTGTAAATGGAGGTTAAACCAGCACAGATTATTACTTAACATTGTTAGACATTTGTAAAAGAATTCTTGCAGATCTGTGTAAGCATGGTCTGAAGCAGCCTTGGCTACCGTATTATGAAGACATGTTAGAAACATATAATAATGCTTAACATGAAAAATCAACTATAAACCTCATTATTAGACCTCATGGAGAAGGCATGTTATAGGACATAGTGGTACAAATGAAACATAGGCCCAAAGTTCCAGGTGAGAAAAATATTGATTTTTCCCTCGTGCTTAGCACTTTTGAGGGTCTGGCCACCTGTGTCCCTATACCGGATGTTGAGTGAACAGCTGCAGTGTTAGATCGATGAACAAGAAGTGCATTTTAATCACACATGGAATTCTTGTCTTTAGTTTGCTTGCATTCTTGTTCTAGAAACATAAAACTCAGAATAATTAAAGGGTGGATGTACTTGGGGAACTCAAAAGAAAGAGTTGAGCCTTGTTGGAAGCTTAAGATGACTGTGATCCACCACATCAAGCACTGCTGTTCTTTCATCATAGGCATCCACAGATCATAAGTGCTTATCCGGTTACACAAGGCAGTAAGGTAGACTTTTTCATCATCCATTACCCAGGGCCGTCAGACTGCTAAACAGGAGTCATCAGTGAGAGTGTGTTGATTCATACTTTGAAATAGCAGTTTGTTTGTTTTTCAGGTTTTCTATCATTTTCATTATTTGGCAATATTATCCACTTCTCATCTCCGCAGTTTTCATGTTATCATTGGACTCTTTTATTATTTGAATGTTCGTTTGTTGTTTTGTAAATTATATATGTTTTCTGGTTAAGACAAGGGGAGGAGATGGGAGGTCAAGGACGTGTCAGGTTTTTTTTTTTTTTTCCTTTTCTCGAACATACAACATTTGCACTTGCAACAAGTTCTGGAAATGTGTGGATTTCTCTGTGTTATTGTTCATTCTTTTTTCCAAAATATATATTTTTTTACGTACTGAATCTCAACTTGTTTGTTTTTACTATCAACTGGGGAGCTTGAGTGGAGGGCAGGTAAGGTAACGAAGGGGTATGTATGGTTTGACATGAGTGAGTCTGGACTTCACTCCAGCACAGCCGAAGTGTGTAACTTGTCTCCTTTGAGTATGAGGGCGGTTGTTACAGTGCCATTAACTACTAGTCTGTGGAAATGGTTGGCTGCTGCTTTTTCTTGGGTTAAAGATCACATCTCTGAATGTGCACTTTAATCTCATTGTTGTTAACTGCTTCGTCATATATGGTATTCTTGTTCTGTATTGTATACAGCAGTAGTCAAGGTATGTATTTCTCAGTAATTAAATGATTGCAAATAACACGTAAGATTTACATTGCGTTTGTGACAATAGTGCAAATAAAACTAAACCTGGAAACCTGCAATTGAAGATATTTCAAAAGAAGAATTTCTCTTTTGGTAATGGATGATTAGTTGTAAAGTACCTAACTATAATAATGGTTATCTCTTCAGCACCCAAACCAAACTGCTGTGTGGTTGAGTTGTCTTTTGTTTGAAAGATGGACTTGTTTCAGTTTTTCAGCAAGGACTGCATAGAACGGAGATCCAGGATTTAGCTGAGCAAATGCCCCACTTTCCCTTTTTACTTGCTTTATCAAGTCTGTGGGTAAAGTCTTCATTGCAATTAGACAAACTCAAATTAACAAATGTACTTTAGGTTTAAAAAACTGTCTTCTAGAAGATGGGAGTAACTGTACTTTTTGCCTTTTGTGTGACCACAAAAAAAATAATTCAATTATTGTAACTGGCTTCCGAACAATGCATGATACAATCTCTTGAGTTATGTTTATAAGCTTATAGCCCAATTTACATATTTTCCATTTTAGAGGAAAATATGTTTATATCACATCAGAAGAGGTCATTCACCGGAAGCTAAGCATGTTCTGGTCCAGCCAGTTCTTGGATGGGAGACCATCTAGGAAGAGCTTGGGTTTCTGCTGGATAGGTGTTGGTGAGACCAGCAGGGGGTGCTTACCCTCTGGTCTGAATGTGGATCCCATTGCCCCAGTGTAGTGATAGGTACACTATACTGTACAAATGCCGCCATCCTACAGATGAGACGTAAAACCAAGGTCCTAAATCACTAGGCATCCTTTGTAAAGAGCAGGCTGTATCCTCATGTCCAGGCTAAACTGCCCTCCATGGCCTAGTCATTCTGAACCCCTAATTATCCTCTGTTTCTAACTGGTTATCTCTTTCACCACTACACCACCTAATAGCTTGTGTGGTGAGTTAACTGGTGCAAAAATGGCTGCCATCTAATCATCCTTGTGGATGTTGCACATTCATGGTGGTTGAACTGCCTTACCATTCACTATGAAAAGCACTTTGAGTAGTGAGAAAAGCACTATATAAAAGTAAAGATTTATTATTAGTATTATAAAGTTCAATAACATAATATTCTCAAACCAACATAGTCCAAATCAGGATTGTAGTTTGTTGGAGTCTGTCCCAACAGCATAGCTGTTGAACAAAAGACAGAAACCACACAAGGATGGGGGTGGCAGTCCATCAAAGGATCCATTCACACACATGCACATCCACACTCCCATGGGCTAGTCAATCTAACATGCATGTAATTGAGGTGTCAGAGGAAAATCAGCATATTCTCAGAAAACTCCTGAGACACAAGGTCAATCTGCAAACACCACACAAATAATGATCGGACACATTTTTTAGAAACCTAGAATCTGTATTGCATCAGTTAATTGTAGCCCCACAACTATGTAAAATTAGTTTGGAGTTGTGATTGAACTGGCTAAATGAAAATATGTAACTGATGGCCATTACCTTATCCTTTTGAAAATACTTGCAAGCTAGTAACATTTGTGAGCCTGTGTATTCTTTATGTGATAGCAGAGACCTTTAAAACCCTGAATGAATTCTCAAAAATGGCAAACATCAAATATGACCATTACAGCTACAGGCCTGTTATGAGTGAGAAAATATTTGTGAGTCAGTGGTAGAAGCTGTGTTTTTTTCCTGCCTTGCACCTGATGCTTCCTGGACTGACTATGTACTGTTTGTGCCATAATAAGTCAATGACAGAATATGCAAGTTTGAATAATGTTTGACAACATTTTTGTGAAACATTAGTATTAGTACCTGCTATTATCTGTCAATTCCACCTTGTTGTTTTCACAGTGCCTGTTATTGTTTGCAATAGTTTTGCTTTCAGATTTAAGAGATTGTTTTTGTTTCCTTCAGATCTGACTGTTCAACAAACCCATCGGTCTTTGTCAGAAGAACATGCTGGTATTTCAAAGGAGCAGACTGCCCAGGCCATTGCTAATACTGCTGAGTGCTATGAAAAAAATGGTGTTGAAGCTGCACTTACAGAGGTACACTAAATGGTTATGATTTGCTTAATTTTTTAATGACTTCATGATTAACACTGAAGAGTTATTTATAAAGTGCAGAGTGCACTACGCAGGTGTAATATAACCTGTAATAGTATTGTTTAAAAAATCAGATGCAAATGTTGTATGCGATTATGAAAGGATGCTGGTGATACATTTTCAAGTGATTTAAATTATTAAAGTGTTTTCTACCATTTCTGTTTTGGAAAAAAGAAACTATAATATATATGCTACTGTTTGTCTGGTTAATGAAATTGCTTTTTTAGCTAGTGCTTTATTTAATAACATGCTTCAGTTTATTTAATTAATCTAAAAAATGTGTATTAAATAGGCTTATTCATGTTGGCATGGTGTTGTAGCACATTGGTTTGAATCCCACACTGGTCATTGGTCATGTAAAGTTTGCAAATTCTCACTACCTTGTTTTGGGTTTTCACTCAGGGTACTCCAGGTTTCCTCCCATATGCCTAAACATATGTAGATTAGGTTAATTGATGATTCCAGATTGTCCCTGTGTGAGTAATAGTCTGATTTTGTGTGTGAGTGGACCCTGTAATGGTCTGGCATCCAGGGCTACTTTCTGCATCGAGACCACTGCTGCCAGGACAGCCTGTGTTCCCTAGTGACTCTGAATTGGATTAAGTGGGAATGTTATGTTTTCTTATCCAACCCAATAACTATTTTCAGATGGGTTTATGAAACCTTTGACACGCTATCACTCCCAACCAGATTTTGTTCTGCTTTCTTCAGCCCAGGCACAAAAAATATCCTGTGTAGCCTCTAGAGATAAATCAGCTAGCAGATTTAATGTAGGATATGATTTATAAATATACCTAAAACTAAAGTTTAAAATAATCTCTCATTGTTGTTGTCTCATTTTCAAAACCTCTTCACTGCATGTGCTACAAGTAATCGTTGGTTTATTACCAGGAATGAAATTATACAATAAATTGTAAGCAAGGTCTAATTGTTAATGTAAACTAAACATGCAATAGCTACCATTAGGCATTTCATTCCCCCAAATGTGATTCCCTGTCTGAAAAAAACACTTATTTACAAAAATGAAATGCAGGATTGATTTCATCCTGTTACTTACTTCACCAGGGTAGAATACATTATGAAATCTTTAAGTTTTGTCAAGTTGACATATTTTAAAGTATGAGACTGTTACTGAAAAAATTCTTTGGGTTTGTGAGTTAAATATAGCTTCTTTGATTAATTTGGACATATTTGCATGGTGACTGATTTACTTATTGTTTTGTTTCTTTTTATTTTTTCATATAAATAATGCATGTTTTAGTTTTTCAAATGTCTGTAATCACTTCAACATTTTTTTCTTTTAGAAAGCTGGTTTTAATTTGTATTTCTTGTTTAGTATATTAGAATACATTTAATGAAGAAAAAAGGAGTTTTCTTAAGAATATTTGATTCCAAATAACTTTCTATACAAGTCACTTAATTTATTTATGTTTGATTTACTTTGTATTGTCTGATTATTATACTTTGTGTAAAGACAGGTAATTTTACATATATATGGAAAGTGTGGTTATATTTTTACAGTTGTGCGGATTCAGTTCTGAATGTGGAGTAGCTTGTACACATCTTTTAATCTTATACCATTCTAGTTACTGTACAATAGTTGCTTTCATATTTAAAGATAATTTATGGAGTTAAATCCTTATGTGACATGAGATTATTTGCATCTGTGATCTTGGAATGGAACTTTGGTGTGGCATTTTCTTTAGGAATCATCATGTAACGGCCAACCCCTTATTCCCAGCCAGCAGCTACACCTCCAAGACCTGTGGCCTGGATAATTTACTGAAAAGCCTTTCCTGTCAAGCCGTACTCCTACACTGATAAACTTTTCCCACAATCGACGGTTTGAAATGCAAAGACACAATAGGCAGAATGTAAAATTAAACAGGAATAAATGTATTAAATGAGACAAGACACGCCACAAGACAAATGCACACCCGAATATTCCTCCACCCCAACAATCCCAAAGCAAAACTGAAAATATACATACAAATCCCCTCCCTTGTCCACGTAACATATAACACACACCACACAAACGACAAATGACTAGCAAACAGAATGATCGTGAACTTGAGTCCGAACGTGAATAAATGTCCTGAATACGGATACTGATTAGCGGCAATCGTAGTGTTTGTATTTCCCGGCGTTTGGAACAACCTCACTGTGATTCCTCGGCGTGTGGCGAATGATGATTCGACCCCGGGGTCTTCAGCAGCAAGCAGGTTGAAAGGCAGTCCGGATGAATGAAAAACAAACTGGATCAAAGCGCAATGAAATGAATCGGCAAGCAAGTTGTAGTCGTGAATGCGATATTGGTTCTCCTCTTTCTCTCTCTCTCCCCCGTGCTAGTTTCCTCTTCTCCTTAAATAGTCCGTGACGGCAGTAATTGATTGATTTGACACACAGGTGCTTTCCAGATTAGCGGTTGTGAACTCCTCCCATCATCCGTCCTCCTTTACGGGGACAACATTAACTGATACACATACACACAGTCAATGGGACAATGAAACGAGACACGCACAGAACTGACATTTAAACACTAACTATGTGGCACCGCTACATTCAGTATTAACTTGTCGCGTGTTGCATTGTGAAGGATGGTGTGAAGTTATCCAGGTGTTCCCATGAAAAGTGATTCAATTTCATTTTGATTGCGCTAAAGGATGTTTACAAATATTAAGGCACTGGACTCTTCATGCAGGAAGTAAATGTATTAGTGTGTCTGCACATCCGGGAGTGATTTTCACATTGAGTATGCTATCCTCAATATATTAGTGGAACATAAGATTATATGTTAGCATATACAGTAGATGCTGAAAAGAGCTGGACCAACAGGGTCTTTCCCATGGTAAGTGTTTACCTTTAAGTAATGTCGCTAATCACGAGAAATTAATTAGGTGACCCCATTCATAAAGATTAAAAATAATTTGAAAATAAAGCGCTTTGTCATTTAACCTACTTGCAAAAGAAAGCTACAATTGAATTATGACCTTACTGTCAACAGACAGTAATTTTGTAAAATTTACCCATTATAAATTTAATGACTGTGGTATCTCATAATAATGATATAACATGTTCTCATATACATATGTATTGAATGCCCTTAGAGTGGTTTGGTAAAATTATATTTATAAGACTAACTGGTCTGGTCTGTGATAAACCATGAGCTATTGGTCTGGCATTTAAATATATGATTTTACAGAAGCTCATTAAATATTTAGATAGTCCCTAGTGTGTGCTCTGTGTGTGCGTGTGCCCTGCAGTGTTTCCTGCCTTGCGCCCTGTGTTGGCTGGGATTGGCTCCAGCAAAGCCTTTGACAAATATGTAGTTTACTTCTTATATGAAAACACTTAAATATACCAAAATAAAAAGTTAAAATGTTATAGCAGTCCTCTCTATAGTGTTGTGCTGGTACAAATGATACAGAATGTTTTAATTATACAAGCAGTTATAGTTAGAGACACTTTATAGATTCATACAGTTAAGTTTTTTTCTTTACACTTTTGCAATAATTTCATTTGTTAATGAAAAATTTTCAAGATTTTTTAGGGTGATTGATTTTTATTGAATGAGTATTGTGTTCTTAATTGATGCTAATAAGCGTTCTGTTGTAATTGTTTTGAACACTGATATTTCACTGGCAATTTGTTTTTTTCTTTTGGCATCTGCATCAACTCTGCCAGTTTTTACTTCTTCAGATTAATTTTCACATCATAATTACATTTCACTTTTCTGCTCACTGCTATCAGGCAATTCAGTGCTATCTTCCAGTGTACTTGTTAAGTTCATTTTGAAATATCTGCACAGTACACATTGATTTTCATTTATTTATTTATTGATTGATGGATTGGCTGTATTATATTTCCTGTGAGTATATATTCTTTTTTATGTTTCTGCTGCTGTATATACATCCAAATTTCTCCACGATTTAATATAGTTTATGTAATCTAATCTAATTCAAAATAAAAGTCCCATTAGGAAGTGATTGCTTAGTATAATATTATGACTCTTTTAGACAGTTAGCGCCTATCCAAGCACAACTGTTGTTTTAACTGTAACTGTTACAAAGGTGCAACAATACCATAATTTTCTTTTGTGCTTTTTCTGTCCAAACTAAATACATACTGTGTCTGTTTTTAGTACATATTACTTTGCAAGTTAGCGTTAACCTCTGTTGAGCTTTTTGCTTTAAGCTAAGTGGTTGAACAGTAGAAATTATGCCTATAAAAATGTAAAGCTTGACACCTGGTGGGAGAATATGAGTTCAAAATAGAGTAAAGCAACATAAAGACTCACTTTCAGAAACGTATAACTGCAAGTCTGATTCACTTCAAAATGTACACAGGATTAATTTCAATAATGTTACATTTTCATTACTCTAGAATGCTATGATAACATAATGAGATTACCATTAGTTTTACATATTTTTATATTTAAGCTAATGTATTATTATTATTGTAATAATACTAAATTATTTTAAAACATGGATTTCAAATTTCAGATGTATAGTATAAATACTGTAATTAATAATCTTATCCAGTCATGTATAAAATTATGTGCTTGTATCCTATCATAACTATCCTGCTGATGTTATTTTTCCAGCAAGCTCAATAATTATTGAACATTTTTGACAAACAACAAAAGTCATGTAAAATAATAATCTAATAAAATGGCAATGTTTTATATATAAATGGCAATGTTTTATATATAAATGGGTAGACTACTACTCTTTGTTGTAATTTAATTATTTGAAAACATTTTTTTTTAAACTAGTAATGTTTTTTCTCAAAAACACAGAGGTATAAATGATGGATACCCAGTGAGTAGTAATTTATTTAAACAAGCCATGTCCAAAAATATGTATATGTTTTTGCAGCATATTGGGAGGAATCTTGGAGATCTTATACAAATACGTAGTGTTTTCAAGTCTGTAGTTACATGCTGCATTATATATAGTATGCATTGTAGTTAATTTGTTGATTTTCATCCAAAATGCCAATGATTCTAGAGCACACTGTACTCTATTTGAACTACTTTCAATTAGATCACAACATGAAGTACAGGGTGAGCCAAAATGCAGTAGCACATTTCTCAAGGTCATTGCCGAGTCGGTTAGGGTGGGGGTCCTTTGATAAGCAATCCCTTTTAGTTTTCAGTCGGCATCATGCCTTGGTCTGGTGCGCACCATGCTTTCTCTATCGTAGTGTTCTTCAAAAACAACGAATCCATCATCACTACACCTTCCAAACGCACTTCAGCATTCCTCCTAATGGTGACATCCCAAATCAGAAAACAATTTCTCAGTGGGTGGCTAAATTTAGATAGACAGGCAGAACATTGAACAGAAAGTCTCCACGCCATCCTTGGACTTTACAAACACCTGAAAACATCTAAGCTGTAAGAGCATCAATTTTGCAGTCACCTAGACATTTAGTGTGCAAACATGCTTCTGCCTTAGGCATTTCCAACATGTCTTCGATGAGGATTTTGCATGAGGACCTTAATTTCCATCCACACAAAATGATGGCAATGCAGTAACTCACTGAGAGAGACTGGGGGAGACGTAAAGAGTTGTGCACAAACATTCTGCAAACTGTTCATCGAGATCTCACTGTCATGTGCAGTAATGAGGCACATTTCCATTTGAATGGTTGTGTGGCTTTGAGGCTAAGGATCTGCACTGATATCCAGAAGATTGCCAGTTCGAATCCCTGTCACTGCCAAAAGAGATCCTTCTCTGCTGGGCCCTTGAGCAAGGCCCTTAATGTTCAATTGCTCCAGGGGCACTGTGCAATGGCTGACCCTGCGCTCTGACCCCAAGGGGTATGTGAAAACTAACAAATTCCTAATACGAGAAATTGTATAAGGCGAAATAAAGAACAAAAAAAAAACAGACTTATTGCTTTTGGGCTGAAAAAAACCTTTGTGAACTTCATCAGAGACCCCTGCGCAGTGATCGTCACTTCAGAATGTTACATTGAAAAGCTAGAGAACTTTTTTGCAGCCCCAACTGGAAGAAATGGATGTGGTGGATGCTTGGTTTCAACAGGATGGAGCAACAGCTCATAAAGCACGGAGATCCATGCAAGTTTTGTGGGAGATATTTCCGGGGAAGCTGATCTCACTGTGCGGCAATGTCTGGTGCCCTTCATGTTCGCCTGATCTCGCTCCATGTGATTTCTTCGTATGAGGCTATCTCAAGTTGAAAGTATACACACATTGACCTCAAAACCTTTGAAGCCCTCAAGGACGTTGTTTGCCATGAAATCGCTGCTATTCCCCTTGAAATGGCCAAATGAGTCATGTGAAATTATCTCGAAGCGTGTATCGCTAATGATGGCCACCACCTTGAATACATAATTTTTAAAACACAGTGAAAAAATCTATTTTGTATACCCTCTCTTGTTTTTGTAATGAAATTTATTTTTTTTTGTTTTTGTAGAATAAACATTTGACATGTGGTACTTCTTTTTGGCTCCCCCTGTAGAATATATCCAGTATTGCTTTTAAAGAATAATACATTGTTTCTTTCTTTACAGCTTAAAGCAATCTGCACACCTTTATTTAATAGTGACTCTGGTCTGCACTATCAGGTCACTTTGCTCTATTTATTGATTGCATCCAGTTATTTGCTAAAAAAGCAGTCTAACATAGCAGCAGCTGTTACTTTTAGTTTTGTTTTTAATATTTTCATATTCAAAGCAGTACTCTTAGCAATGTACAGTTATGTAGATAAGATTACTAAAGGGTTTTACAATATTATTTCAGTAAAAAGCTTACTCCAGAGCTGACAGAATATTTTGGATTTCCAACTGTGTTTTATTACTGCATCTGGTCTACTGTCCTTTAGAAACTCCATTTGGCTTCATCTTTTCATTGTGCCGTTTCCCTTATATGTTTTACATCTTTTTCCTCATTGTCTCCCAGCAGTCAGAATCAGAACCCAACAACAGCTCTGGGGAGGCAGGAATGACATCTGTCTCTGTAAGCGAGAACACAGAGATTCAGGAGCAGTCGAGCAAAACAGATGAAAGACCGGCTGAAAGCCAGGTCTCGGAAGTGGAGATTCCAAATGTGGGCAAGATTCTAGTTCGCTCTGACGGAGATGGTTATAATGAGGAGGTATAAATTTGTGGCATTATCTGCTACAAAACGCATTGCTAATTCATTAATGAGTTACATAATTGCAGTTTTTGCCACCTTTTGTACAGTCAGTACAAGAAAAGTTTGATTAGTATACAAAAAAATTAAAACATGAACACATCTTCCGGCTGAGGTAACAACCCAGTCGCTATTTCCAACAAAAAAAAAAAATAAAAAATTAGCTCCTCTACCAGTATTTGGGACTATGCCTTACATTTTGAAGCATAGTCACAGGAAGCTGCTATAAAGATCCTTTTTTAGACATACTATACATAACAGGCACTTACAGTGTGGTAAGGGCAGTAGTGAAGTTTAATTTTGCTATTTCAGTGCCTTTAAAACAGTAATAATGAGTGCCACGTTATAACTTACTCCTGACATCTCAATTACTGAGAGCATGTTTTGTTTAAAGTAGGTAGGGAAATACAAACATGTTTAATTCAGAGACACAACAAGGTACAGTAGTCGGCACTAAGTTGCCCTTGCACATGTGTATAAAGAACAGTAAACTATATGGAAATGTATCACGTGACATAGTCACAGGTTTGTTGCAATAGTCCACCACCTATAAATCTCCCCAGTATCTCCTACCTCCCCAATATTAGGTCAGAGGTTAAAAACAGGCCAATACTAAAATGAACTGATGGAAGCAAAGGAGCACATTTTAATACTACCATGGTACAGAAAACACATGTTGCTGTGCCTTATGAATATTGGTGTTTGAAATCCAATATCCTAACTGTGTTACACTCTTGTCAGCAAAGTTACACAAAAGTCCTTTTGCAATAGACCAAAGACAGTGTCACATTACACAATTTCCAGTCTGAGGGGATATTAAACATGATGACTACAGTTGCTGATCTTGTCACCTGAGGATGTTTGAATGCACAACTAGTAATCACCACCAAATTATTGCAAGGTTGCCCTTTTCTAATAATCAGTTATGTGCTGCTGACAGAGCTGGTGTTATGTGCATGTTTTCCAGGTGTGGAGAGTTCAGCCGCAATCTTAGGCTTTTTTTCCATTCTCAAGTGGCAAGTAAGACATGAGACACATTTCTATTTTGTTTGTGAGGTCGAAAAGACCTGTTTTCCTTTTTAACCATAGGTGCTTTGTGTGCATTATACTTCCAGTTGTGCGTTCATTGGTTGTCAGTTCCCATGTACACCCACAGATCTGGCCCTAAACAGGTTTGATCTTGTTGGGGTGAGTAGCAGACTGGTTAAACTGAGTCTCTGGGTGTGTCAGACTACACGGCTGCGTTTATGGGAGCACACTTTGAATGCCTCAGACTCAATAAGATTATGTAAATAAGGCCCGTGACTGAAAATCGCTGGAAAAATCTTACAGTGTGAAAGACACTTAAACAACATTGCATGATTTGGAGAAAAAAAAAACAGCCTGATAAATCCTGATTCTTACTCCTTACTTACTAGACTGGTGAATCAGGATGTGGTGGAAACTGAGAACAATACATACAGGAACATACTACATTAAGATTAATTCATTGTTGTCTGAGAGGGAATAAGATTGAATAAGCTTTTAGCACAGAGATCCACTGCCAAGTTGACTTCAGAATTTTGCATTTAAATCCTATACCAGATAAATATCCTGTATTGGAATAAGCAACTTCAGAAAAATTAACAAATCTGTTTTTTCCCTTGGTGATAGCATTTGGAATTCTTTATATTATATTATATAATATTATATTATAGTATATAAATTAACTTTTAAAGAGTTGTTACCCTAAACTTCTAGAGCAGTGTAGTTGTAAACTTCCTGTAACCCTATATTAGATTAAGTTGCTTCAGATAATGGTTGTTTGGATTTTAATCAGAGCTACATATAGCTTCAGTATTATCTCCTCTGATTTGTGCTTTTCCATTCCAGATATGTTTTATATAACATGTAGTGAGATTTAAGCATCATGATAAGTTTGACTTTAAGTATTGGTCATGGAATGGTCACATCCATTCAAGTGTTGTATTTAGTAATTAAAAAATGTAAAATTACCTATATACATCAATAGTCTATTATTAAAAAAAACATACTGCTGTTATTTTGTATATTACTTTATGCACAAGAAAATTCACATTATTAGAATTCAGGATCTTCATTTTATCTACACTTGTCTTATTGTATATATAAAAATTTGAGTCACATTCATTTTTACTTAACTAATTAGTGCTACTTTCCATCTATAAAAATACAGAAAACAAAATCTTTGCACTAAGGTAACAATATGCATTGTGTAGTGAAGACAATAGCTGCATAAATTGTAATAATCAACATAATTATGACAAACCTGCTGGCATCTGGGCTAGATTAATAAAATATTTGTAGACATAACACCATGTGTTCATTACTTCAGAGTTTTCCATACTACAAATCTCTTGGTATTTGGAGTACTCCTCAATAAACCTGATGATATTTAGCTTAGTTGGATAAACCCATCTCTACTTTACGGTTTGTATTTAGCTTGCCCCTGTCTTTCTTCTCTTTCCTGTCCTTTCAATTTTCTTTCTCTTTTGCCATCTTGTGGCAGATGATGCTAACACCAGCTATGCAAGGAGTCATCTTGGCCATAGCAAAAGCCAGACAGGTCTATGACAAAGATGGACCTGAAGCTGCACTCATAAAGGTATATTTCTTTATTTTTTCCTTTTCTCTTTAATCACTACATTTTTTACTTTTTTCTTTCTTTTCACTCTATTTGTGATTTTAATGAACATTTAATTTTATTTTTTTTCAGTTAACAGTAGGTAGTAAAGATGTGAAGAATGTATGAACAATTTCTTCTAATTATGTGTTGCTTTGGCAACTAGGAATTGTTCTTCACATATTTTTATTTTGTGATTATATTCAGAGGGGTTGGTATTGCATTTGCTTGAAAGTATGTGTAATGTAAAAATTGCACATTGATATCTTATGAGTAAATTGTGGTTACTATATACATTGTGTAAGAAAAAATTCACTGCAGGAACTGGGTAAAAGGGTGAAAAATTAAAACAGTCATTTGCGATGCTGCCTTATAACTCCAGAGACTAAGTCATGTTTAGTGTCTACCTATATGAAGGCCGAATGCTCTCCCTTTGTTTTTTGTTTTTTTTGTTTTGTTTTTTAATCCTGAGATGTGAATGTTAGTTTGATTGGTTTTTCTAAAATGTACCCAGTATGTGTGTAAGTGTGCTTTGCAGTGTACCAGCTTCTAATCGGCTCCCCGCAACCCTGTATTAAAAAATTAAGTCAGAAAATGGATTTGTAGCTTATACTTGTTCCCCAAAAGCTTAGACAGCCTTCACTAGTAATTTGCTTATAGTTTCAAACCTTAAATGGAAATTTGCCTTTTAGACTTTAAAAGCTTAATAATAACACCAGGATTTATATCAGTCTGTTCATTGGATTCTTGATAATTTGTATTTTCCTCCCAAAGTGCTCAGTTTCCCAGTGAAATTAAATCGAAAGTTTCATATCTGACTATTTCTTTTATAAAAAAAATAAATGTTAAGCTCTTGCCATCACAAATCTACCATATTGTCCTCTTTACTATTCATAAGATCCAGAACAAAATTGCTCATTTTACAATCGCATAGAATTAACAGGGGCACACCTTATTAACTTATTACTGCCTACTTTTCATCATGTTAACGTCACATATTATAACTGAATTCAGAAAAAGTGAAAGGGTACATAAAAGTAACTTGGTTTAATTATCATTTTTGCATAATATAGTTCAGTGACAGTGCTGTAATGCAAATGCTTTGAGGGCCTTTGTAATGCAAAGATTGTGGGCTGACCAGCATCAATTGCCACAGTGTAAAATGTGCTACTTGAGATGGATAGTAGTGTGATTCCACAATAAAAAAATTGGTGTAGTTGACAGGATTTGCACTGTGGAAGTGTGAAGTGTAGTGGTAGTGCTGCACAGTAGGTGGAAAGTAAGAGAGAGAGAGAGCTCAGCTGATATCATTAGGAAGTGCTGCACTTACAGACCTCGCAGGCAGTCCCAATGTGATCAAGCAAGACAGTTCTTTTATTACTCTCACTGTAAAGGAACTGCTTCTGATGGCCCTTGTAATCTGGACATTGCACAAAATGTGCAACCTGTAATAGATAATGGTATGATTCCACAACAAAACACAGAGCCACACTTGAAGTTGCATGTTCATGTCACTACTGCTTATAGTTTAAAATATAAAAAACAAAAATATGGCCACATTTAGAAATGTTGAAATATATTTATGAAAAAAGTAGTGCCATCACTTCTTGTAAAATGACAATTTTAGCCTCAGGAAGGATCTGGTTGTGTTTATAAGATATGCTCAAGTAAACAGCATGCAGTTGCTGATTTATGTCATTAAAGTAATAATGATTACACTACACTGGGTTATTTAACCTTTTTGTCACCAGGTAGAATAAATGTTAAAACTGTGAGATTCATGTTTCACACACTAAGTTCCATTACTCTACTTTGATGGTGGGAGCAAATGAAATTCACTTGTAATTCAACCGATCTTGAATCTTATCAGGACAAGTTCACTGAAAATACTTGTTCATTTCGTTGAACACGCAAGGATTTCACTTCTGATATAACATTTACCCCTTAATATTAACAGCTTAATTTTAAACATGTGCATGTAGGATAATTTGCAAATCTGTTTTCAAATTATTCATTTTTTTTCTTCAGGCTTTTCATGAAGAATATTCACGGCTATATCTTCTGGCTCAGGAACAAGCCACACCACAGAATGACCCTCGGTTACAGCATGTTTTAGTCTACCTCTTTCAGAACAATGCACCCAAGCGTATCATAGAGAGAACGCTGTTAGAACAGTTTGCTGACAGAAATCTTAGTTATGATGAAAGGTATGAATGGCCAGATTCACTTGTAGCAATTTTACATGGATAATGTATTTTGTACTATTTTGTAACAAACAATCTTTGTATCTTCCTATGTCAATTTTATCAACTGTCACCAAGCTTCAGCGTCAGTTCCATGCTGTGTTTTTAATTAATAAGAGGTTTTGAATATCATTTCAATGTGTAAAGCCTCAAGTGAAATCTTTATGCTGACGAAAACATGGTAATGATAAAACATAATATTTCATGATTATGTGCATTGAGTCTTAGAAGTAATAAAGTAAAAAAGTAATAAAGAAGTAATAAAGGTATGATGACATACACTGTAAAACGTTGAAATTCATATATTATGAACGATAATGAACGAAGGGTATACATTTGAGCCATCCTGAGACATAGAATGATGTGGGAAAATGACACAATAATATGAAAAGGAGGTCTTTATTAAAAAATACACAGGGAAAGACAAATGCATGAAGTTGACAAAGTAGAGAGAAAAAGCAGTCCTGCTGCTTCTTGTGGCCTTCTTGTAGAGTTGTTGTTTCCTGCCTTTCTCACAAGATGGCAGTTTCCCACTAAAGTACCACACATACTGTGTCACTTTCTCCTCACCTCCAATACCATTCTAACAATTCTAGCCTCTCTTCCTTCAACCAGTCAAATCCTTGCCACAGGTTCTGCTCCTAAGTGTTGGCTTGTTGAACCTTTTAAGGTTGCTTTAAACCTATACCAAGCAGCTCTACTTTTATAGCATAGATTCTGTAGCAAGAATCGTCCAGTGACCCTGTGCCCCAAGTCCTCAGCCGACCTAAAACAACCCACTTTTCACACTGCTGAGTGTGTTCTTTTTAGAAACAATATGGTCCCCCATGCTCCCTCCTTGGACTGTTTTTCCTGTAGTGGCTAAGAGGTGTTTCTACCTTTTAATATTTACTTTGTCACTTCTGCCAGTACCCCTTGCCTAACACATTTCCAGGGCTGTCAGCAAAAAAGCAGGGCTTAATGTCTCATTAGGGTGTTTTTTTCTTGTACTTCCATGGCAGTCTTAGATATTCATCAACACATTGTCAGGCCCTGTTTTGATCCTGCCTCTCTCCTACAGTATCTTGTGCTGATTCTAAGTTGGGTCTCAGTCAAGTTCTCTTTTATAATATTTACACAATTATTTTAAAAGTTATGTTTTAAAAATGATTTGTAATCTAAATAAAATTAGTTTCAGAGGGCAGTAAATTAGTGTTGCTCTATTTGCAATGAAAATAACAATATTCTATTAAACATTTGTTTGTTAATAGTCCTAAGATTTTTGTAAACTAACACAAAGAGACAAGGGACAAGACACATTTACAGTAAGTTTAAAACAACAAAGCCAAGATGTAAACTGTGATATCCATAAAGATTTTGTGAAATTTGGTAGCCTTTCATCTGGGTTCAGTCATTTTAGCTTTAAGACACACCGATTAATATAATTTTAAAATATGCATTGTAATAATAATATTTTCTACAAGCAGAAAAGTTTGCAACGGCAAATATGAAGCACCAGGGTCACTGTTGGTTTTCTCCATGTATCACATTTCTCCTAGCATGTTTAATGTTAATTTATAAAATTATAAGCACCTTTCTAAGATAGCACTCAGCTATATTACCTTCTCAGATTATCATGTTCTACAGGTTATAAAGTTTCTAGAGAATGGTTTTGACAAACAGGAGACATCCAGTGAGTAGCAGTTCTGTGGGCAAGAGCACCTTAATGAGAGTGATCCAATTATAATGGCTAGACCTGTTTACACTAATGGAGAGTCTGGTTACAAACTGTCAAGTGACAGTTCTTTACAACAGTAGTAAGCAGAAAGACATCACTGAATGCATATTGCATTGGATCCAGAAGTAGATGCTACTCTCGTTTGCCTATTTATACACTTACCAACCTTTTGGGATATATGCTGTAGTTCTCAATTGCAGTGCACTTGCTCCCAGGACTGTGGTACACAACCTTCTGTCAGTAGTTCCTTCAGACTTCACACAGTTATCACAGTCACTGAAGCCTTCCTGGTGGGAGTGTGCTTTCTCCCTCACCCTAATTGACACATGGCTGAGAAAGGAACTTGGTTAGCAGCCCTCGATGGTATAATAATGCAAAATGTGTGGACAGGAAAGCAAGCTTTAATAAATTTTAGTCCTTAAATATTATTCAAATAGGTAGTGCCCAGGAGAAAAATTAAGTATGGCAGTAAACATTAATATGACGTGGCACTGCTAGATATTTAGATTCTCCAGATAGCCCTTCCTTGTGTTGCTTGAAGTCTCAGCAACAAGTCAGAGGATTCTTGGCATGACTTCTTCCTGTTCCTTTCTACCCTCTGATCAACTTTTTAACTGAGTTTATAAAGCTAAAATAAGTGTAGTGTGGTCATCCTATCTTTGTGGGTTTTTTTAACAATTAAATATCTTGTCTGTAAAAAATTTTTCAGAGCTCATGCGCAGAAGGCTATGTGAGATATATTTTTTTTTACTTGTGCCATCATCCAAAGTTCATAAAACTTCTAAAATATTCTGCTTTAGTTCATGTTTCTGAAATCATAAAGGAGAACCAACAGCAAAGAATGTTTGTGTAGCTTAGTAAAAGCTTTTGAAATCACACATGGATTATGGTTGCAGTTATCGACAAAACCATGCATAGCCAAGAAATACAGTTTGGAAAAGTTCATTGCACTTTCTATGTGAACTAATTATCAGGCAAGTCTCACACCAACACCGAAGCATTAGCGGACAAAGTACAATTTCACTAGCCAAGTAGCATTGACTACACGGTATTTCAGTTTAGAAAAGAATAAAACATCTAAAAGAAAAAATGTGTCTTTTGTAAAGTCTGCTTTTTAAGCATTACAAGAAAAGTTCTGCTTATTTCTCCAACATCTAGCAAGACAAAAAATATTTGTCAGAATATTTAGCAAGTTTAGTAAACCAGATTTGACTGGGGACATAATTTCTAAAGAATTTTGCTTTATATTGTTAATTCCACAGTCAGGCACTACTTAATTTATAAGATGTTTTTAGCATAACCCTGACTTTGCAACTTTAAAATACTGTATTGGCACAATAATTCTATATTTTATATCAGTGGTGCATAACATTACTGTTTTAATGTGCAAAACAGGTTTATGTTCTAAATATAGAAATATGAATAGAAAAATGTGCTTTTAAAAATTGAAATGAAAACAGTGCAGTTTTTTTAAACTTGCATGTAAAGTATCATTTTTTATTGACTTACAGGTCTATTAGCATAATGAAAGAGGCTCGTGCCAAACTACGTTTGATTGGACCAGAAGACATGGATATGGATGAGTACAGGGTGAAGTGACATTTTGCTGTATTTATTTTTTTAAATGTAGTTGTACTATTCTGATGTATTCAGTTTATTGTTTCCGAACTGTATTTTACCGTATTATGTTCATTTTTCAGAAATGGCATGAAGACTACAGTCTTTTTCGTAAAGTATTTGTGTATCTTCTAACAGGACTTGAGCAATACCAGAATGGAAAGTATGTTCCCAAATTTAGGAATATTTGATTTTTATTTTTCAGTGCAATATATTGTCAGAACAAATACACACAAGTACTGAATATCTTTATTCTTACTCTAAAGAATTTCAGAAGCTGTCACTTACCTAGTATATGCTTACCAGAACAACACAACATTGCTGATGAATGGAAATACTAGGGGAGTGGAGGAAAAACTGATTGCACTTTATAGGAGGAGATGTTTGAAGGTAGACCATAGATGAGTTTCTTTATGAATATTTTCTGGATTAAAATCAGCTAAGTATATATATATATATATATATATATGTATGTATATATATATATATATATATATATATATATATATATATATATATATATATATATATATATATATATATATATGTATATATATATATATATATATATGTATGTGTGTGTCTGTCAAAAATTTAATTTTTTGCAATTTCATTTATACTTTAAATTTAAATAAGATAAACTAAATCTGAATATTGCGCTATAGTCTACAATATAACATCATCTGTGTTTATTTAAGGATAGCTGAGGAAATTGTATTTGACGTGTGTATGCATTGTTAAGAATAATAGTGAAAAATGTGTGTGGGATTTCTGCTGTAGAAATTACATTGAGCAAATTTTGGCAAATAAAGCATCATTAAAATCAGTAAGAATATTAAAACATTGATACATTGTATTATCTTAAACCTCATGACCTCTTAGACCTTTTCTATTTACATGTGAAAAAGAATATTGAGAAAAACAAACTTTAAAAATAGTACAAAGGCAATTCTGCACTATATTCATTACAAGCATGAAGCACATTTTACAAATATTAAAACTGCACTTGTTTTTTGTTTGAGCTGTAGGTTAAAGATGTCAGTTTTTGTATATAAAAGGCTTTCTTTATACAGGATCTTAATGAGAATGCTGCCAGACTCTTTGACAGTGGAGAGGAGACTGATGTAGCAGAATGCATGAGAATTATGAATGATATAGTGATTCCTTGCATGCATTTGATGATCACCAATGACATCTGTAAGGAAGATCTAGATGCTATTGAGACTCTGAGGAACCGCTGGTGTTCTTATCTCGGACAGGACATAGATGGTAAGTGACTATGCTTTTTACAGAAATCAACTGCCATTGAAATTGTCTTATTAATGTTAGTATTCTAGTTGAATGAAATCTCTTCTTTTAATTCCATACCTAGTATTAGTATTAATTTAGTATTTACAAGAAATAATTGAAACTTGTTTATGTATCTCATACAATATTTAATGAACACTTAGTTAATCTTGGTTTAAACATCTATTTTCCTTTCCTATGAAATATTAGCAGTGATAATATTAATGGTACCTCTGCTAACTCTTCTTTCCTTACTCAATGGAAAATGAAATTGAATTTTGAACTTGTACTTTGATATTTTAGTAATAATTGAGCATTGTCACGGGAAACATTTTGTGTTTATTGCATGCTCTGCTTGGTTGTATGTCAGAAGACAGTTACTTTGAACTTATGGAAGTTGTCCTCATTGGGCAAATTGGGAAGTGGTGGGTAGAAGAGTCTCATTCAATTTATTTAATATCAGGAAGCATTAGAGGCTCCAGGGTTTGGCATTTCATTTATGTAAGTTGAAAAAGTACCCTCTTTTTTTTTTTTTTTTTGTTTGTTTGTTTGTTTGTTTTTTTCTTTTCTTTTCTTTTAAGGTACTGACTTAAAACATGGATAAGTTTTTTAAGCTGAAATGTTAAAAGTCTCAATCATGACTTTTAAAAGAAATAAGTGGTGTTACATCTAAGCACACTGAAGTACAAAATAGCCTTTCTGCAGGGAGATCCACTTAAACATAATAATAAAAAAACAGAATAGGCTTCAAAGATCCCTGGCTTGCAAAATATTCCTCTCCAACTATGGCAAGATGACCAGAGGAATTGGAAAATTATCCCCATTTTTAGCTTTTAAGATAATTTTTACATTATTTTTCTGTAGTACTAGGTTGTTGTACCGTGTTAGCCATTATGAATGTAGAGAAAAGCCAAGCAAAATGACACCTTTTATTGGCTAACTAAAAAGATTACAATATGCAAGCTTTCGAGGCAACTCAGGCCCTTACATCTTACATCTTGCCTGAAGAAGGGGCCTGAGTTGCCTCGAAAGCTTGCATATTGTAATCTTTTTAGTTAACCAATAAAAGGTGTCATTTTGCTTGGCTTTTCTCTACATTATTTTTCTGGAAGAATAAATGAAAGTTAATTGACTTTGGATAAGATATATGCATCAACTTGGGATTACAAACAATTTACAGTAAAAGTTCTATCATTAAGTCCCTAATATGAATTTTTGTAAACTGATAATGGTGAGAAATTTTAATTATGCATTAATTCCTGCCAAAGGTGGATCTTTTTAGCTAGCCTGGATTAAGACCCCAGTAGACCTCTGGGTGACTTAGCTCTTTAACAGAGAGTTGATAATACTTTTTACAACGCAGCGCGTGGACATTCTCTTATTTAATACAGCATGGTATTTCCCACTGTTGATGTCTGCCAGCGTAGACTGCTGTTTCATTGAGTTCCCCTTTGGTCGGTTTGACACACAGAGACTAAATCATTTCATCGGGTGGGAGGGGCCTTGGATTGTTCCATTGAGCTATGATGAAAAGGTACATTGCTGTCATCGAACCCTGGGCACACACCCAGAATACCCAGATGGTAGAATGGTAGATCCATGTGGAGCATTATTAGAGACTTTCTCAAAATAAATAAATAAAAACCCTGTACATTTTAACAGCCACTGTCATTAGTGAACAAGGATGTTAAGATTTTGGCAAAGGCAATTAAAAATAATGAAAAAAGTTATTGTATCCACAATTTTACAAGATCAAGTAAGGTTTTGTGAAAGAAAGGCAAATACTTTCAAAGCTTTAATCAATCTTAAATAGAATACATTCTGCATGGTCATGTTATCTCTTGAGCAGTTAAAGCTTGTAATAAAGTCAAAAGGAATATACATTTACCATATTTCGTAAATCTGGGGTTGAGCACGACTTACATGCATCGATTGAACTGTTCTACTGTAAACAACAAGCATATGTTTGTGTGAGTGATATACTGTAAACTCTGAATATATTGCTGTTCCGCCATGGAATCAGACGGGGCTACACTAGTGCTATTTGCCATTGCTTTTGAAAATCTAGCTATTCATATTCATAAACAATGGATATTTGAAAGATTTTAAGGTATTTCAGTGTCAAGAACACACTCTCAAACGCCGAAGAGATCTGTAACATTTCAGATATTTGTTAGGTTTATTTTCACTGCAGCTGATTAGCATATTTGTTTCTCATTCATACAGTTTTCTGTCAGATGTGCTAAGTAGCAGTGAAAAGAAAAAGCTGGAATAGAACTGAAGATATGCTATTTTCCCTTTTTTGCTTTTTAACCTTCAATATTTAAAAGTCTGTGAAATATGTAAAATCTGCTGATCCTTTTACCAGAGGAAGCTAAATACAAATAGTTTAAATTCCTCCCATCAAAGTAAAGTCTCTTCAAAACCAAAGAGATATATTCAAATGACAATTGCACTAAATTTTCAATTTCTTTAATTTTTTCCTACTATATGTGGAGTAATTTTCCAAGATTACACACTTTGCACATCGTAGCAAAGCAAACAAATACAAAGAACTAGCACTAGGCAGCTCAGAGCATGCGGATGCTGTGGCGACTTAAAAAAAATTCAGTGGCATGTTAGATGAAATGTGCCTTACTTTGAAAAAACAGAGAAGATAAATAATTTATATTAAAACATCAAGCTATTATAAAAAAAAAGAAATCTGGATAAAGAGGGAGCTGTTTAATTTCAGAGTTGTTTTTTTAAGTGATAATGTTTTATGTTAAAAAAAATATTAAGAAGCCAAAAAGGAATTATGTTTACATAAACATCCTATCCCTACACTTTAATATAGGGCACCTCAAATTCAGTCCAGGAGGGCCACATTGGCTGCAGATTTTTGTTTTAACTGAGTTTCCGAATGAAAAGCCAGTCCTCCCGGATAACTATTGCTTTCATTCTGTATCATCACCTGTAACATCAGGCCATTCTTAGATTGTAGATATTTTGTTTCTATGCATAGCAACTAAATGACTTGTGGCCCAGAGCAGATCACTAATTCTCAGTCCTTCGGCTCTTTCTCTTGCTTTTATTTTCAAATATTTTATTAAAATAAGTACTTCATGATGAAGTAAGTGTAAGTGGGATCATGTTAAATGGTGAACTGCCTGGTGATTTGTCATTTGTATTGCATTATTATTGGACGCTGGTTAAGGAATCAAAAATCAAATAACCGTTGGGAATCTTAACAAGCACGTTAACTAAAATGCATGATGTAATGAAAGTTATTATAAAGTGTTATTTTTAAGTCGACTTTAGTAATTTTAGAATTAACATGCATATATTAAACAAAATGCAGAAGCTGAGCAATAATTTTAATGTATAAGGATATAATAGTAAAACATGATGAGTGTATTAAAAGATTTTGCAACTTCCCATGCTTACAATGTTTACTTATAAAAACCATTAAAAGTCAAGAAATATCACAGATCCACTTTTATTTGCCTCTCTAATATTTTTTTGTTTTTGAATTCAGTTTATTTGAACAAAACAGCAGTCTGCAAGGAGGTATAGGAGATATGTAATTAAAAAATTGTCTGGTTTTCTTAATGCATGTGGCATTGCTGGTCAGCCCGTATGGCACACCTCTTAAGGTACAGAAAGGAGCTTTATTTTATATGCTACTGGAACACCTGCTATTTGTTGTAATCCAATTTGAAGAGGGCAACGTGTACTATGTCCAGAAAAATATCAGTTTTAGAAAAAATCAAATGAACAGAATATTGTAGTTCAGTGCTGTGTTTGTATTTACCTGTGTGTATGGTATAGTATGTACAAGCTGGACCTTCTCTGTTATCTATCTATCTATCTATCTATCTACCTACCATAAATTTATCCCTCATCTTATCTTCCACTTTTCTTTCTTTATTTTTCCATCTTACAAGAAACAACATTTAAGGAGTCTTTATTTTTAACTGTGGAGGATGGAATTAAGTTCACAAGATGGCTTTGCATTATTTATATTATTAGGTTGCTATTATTACAGAAATGCTAGCTTATTCTAATATAATATTTTACAAGCTTTTACTTGATCTTATTTAAAATAACAGTATTATTTTACTCTTTGTTACAGCTGCTCTACAAGAAAAATTAGGAGAATTTTTACCAAGACTATTGGACTGTTCTGCTGAAATCATTGTACTTAAGGAACCTCCAAAGATAAGGCCACATTCATCTCATGATCTTTGCAGTCGATTTGCTGCAGTAATGGAATCAATCCATGGAGTAACACCAGTGACTGTGAAATAAGACTTCACAAGCTCCAAACCCACAACTGTTGCTCATCCAGGGGGTTCAGGTTAGATGTTTGAATGTCTCCAAATGCAAGAACAAAATATTTTAAGGCAGTTATTCAATATTCACTGATTCACAGTTTGCCTTACATTTGTACTTTTCCCCTTGGATTATGAGGTCCCAAGTATGTTTAGAGATTTTTTTTTTAACATAAGACTAGTTCACATTGAAAACTGGTATTGGATAGATGTATTGTGGCACCGTGGTGTAGTCTACGGCTCAACATGGTGAGGCACAAATTGAAATACTGCATCCTTCCCCATATTGATTGCCAAACAACATTCCGCCAGAAGATGAAGGCATTGGTATTGAATTGAGGAGCTTGTACTCTGTGGAAAAGTTTGTTTGCCGGAGGTGATTTCAAATGCTATCTGTGCCCCAACTAAAAAGTACAACAGAACTGTTGTCAGAAGGTGCTTGTGAGAATCAGATTGCTGGGTGCAATACATGAAATCTTTGCTATCAACATGTTAAAAATACAGAATACATTTATTTTGTTATCATTGGTTAACTATGAAAGAGGCAATGGACAGTTTGTCATTAACTAAAAATGTCCCAGCTCATAATAATGTGCAATATAAGGTTAGATTATTGAAGCTTATTTAGGAATACCGCAAGTAAACATACTGATTACAAAAAATACACAGGTTTGACCTTGTAATAGATAATCTTGGTACTCCAAAAACAAAATCATTTTCTCATGTTAATGTGTACTGTATATACGGTATCCTGACAACCCTGTCCTAACATAATATCAACAGCCAATTGCGATATTTTGGGCATGTAGTTAGGATGCTACCCTTGGCATCTTCTAGATGGAATGTGTGCCATTCACAACTCACAGGGAGAAGACCCAAGGGAAACTCCAGGACCTACAGTAGTAGGGGGATTCTGTATCTTGATTAGCCTGGAAATGTCTGGAAATTACCCAGGAAAATCTGGAAAAAGTTGCTGAGAATAAGCAACTAGGAAAAGTCAATGATGGTAATTATAATCATCAGTTCGGGTCATCATCAACATCATTTCACATATGTGATCTTGTGTTGAGGTGATTTTTTTTTTTATACCGCCAATGTAGTGTGGAAATCTTATTAATTTTAGTATCAAGGTATTGGCATCAAGAACAAAGTAAAAAAAAAAAAAAAGAGTCCTGATTTGAATTAATTTCATAAAAGTCCCGTTATTTGTATTAAAGATCTGTGCTGGTTAATGTTCTATTCTCACCTTGGACCTCTCTGGTTCTGTGCATGTTTAACATTATTTCTTCTTGTTTTTTTATTTTTTATTTTCTCTCATAATTCATCTAGACGGTAATTTTTTAATGTTCAGATTTGACATTTCATTGCACCTGGTGTATTTTGGTTTTCATTTGGGATATGGGTGCCATTGCTGACCATGTGATTACAGGCATTTGAGTGTGACATTGAATATTTAAGAACAAGCCCCACATTCACATATTGTCTGACATTTGTTAAAGGGAAGGTTATTTAAATCAGTAGTGTCAATTTCTAGAGTTTATTCTATTCTAAAGAGTTTCATAAAATTCTTCATTCACCGTTCTGTTTTCTGCGTTTTGCATTGCCCATTCCAGTTTGAAGACAAATTTAGTTGTTTTAACTCCAAATTCTGATCCAATCAAACTACTTTGTCCTTGTTTCACATCATGTTTTTTAATTTTTTTTTTTACCACTGAAATAAAAAAAATAATTAACCAGTGTTTCTGTTCAAAGAATAGATAGATTGGTTTAATTATGTCAGGACAGACTATTGCCTACCTTGATCTACTAAAATAATTTTCTAGGTTAATGGCACAATCTGAACTTTCAGCCTTATGGTCTCTTAGAGAATGTTACGTGTTTTATGTTTTTAAAGCAGCCCCATAGCTGTAAAATATTACACTACATACACAATATAATTTGAAACACTTCTAGAAAGTGTTGTCAGCTTATATTATATATGCAAATGTAAAAATTAAATGATTTTCAAAACTATAAAGGAGAGTTAACTGATTTCAGCTGTGATACTCCATCAGGTGACACACAGCATATTAAGATTAGTGAAATTTTAGCTTGAAATCAACTTTAATTTATACTCTTAACTACATAATATCAACTTCAACTGAGTTAATTTTAAGTCCTGACTTGACATATGGCAATTTTCTTATACTGTGTTTGTCATTTCATACCACCATTATATGGCCTCTCAGTATTTATTGAATTATAAACAACACATACATGCTGCTTGAATAGCTATAAAGGATAATTAAAAATATTATTTGGGAAAAATAGTATAGAAATCAGAGATTTTCCAGCTATACACAATATTTTATTAATAATAGCAGATTGTTAAAAATTATGGCATACTGTGCAATTGTGTTTACATTTCTCTATAATATAAAATGAAAGATTGGAAAGATTGGATTTTTAATAGGAAAATATTAACCATGTGGCAGTTTCAGGAACACCGTGGTGCTTCCTGGTAGACAGACAAGATCTTAATTTTATGGTGGGAATGGTTATTCTCAGCAGGACAGTGTAAGCCACATTAACTATGTAACACTACAGTGTATTTCTCAAAGTATAACTGTATGAGCAACTATGGTTTGCTTTTCTTATTTCATGTCAATTTAAATGTACTGAATACTTTAAGGTAACATCAGTTGAACTGCAAAGATGATACTCTTGGAAACAATAGGAAATAACTTTTGACTTGTTATCACCAACTGTTTGTGTACATTTTTGTTCTGGAGCTAAAAACTAATGCCAAATTATTCATTGACAAATTTATTTCTGATTTCATATTCAGTATCTTCAATATTTTTAAGCAGAGCCTTTGAAGAAATATGTTACCTACTCATTCAGTCTACAATAAAATATGTAGTTTGTTTCCTGCTTCCATTCAGTGTATCTGCTGTGTTCATATGGAGGTGCATTAACTGAATCATTCTCTTCTCCTCTCCTTTACAGATGTGGTGTATAGGTTTGAGATATGTCCTAGTTAGTTTGAGATGGAAGGACAACATAGTCATTCATCTCCAGGTAGACATATGCAATCATATTTAGGAGGCACTTTTGATGGCTGTTGCACTTGAATATATAAATAAATATATATATATATATATATATATATATATATATATATATATATGTTTCTCACATGTGCACATTTAGTTATTTTTCATTAATTTGTCTGCCATCAAACACAAGCCTTGATATAAATAGCTGACTAAAAAAGGAAAACAATAGTTAATGGTTGTATGTGATAGACACATGCTATATTTCCCTGTAGTCACAAAAGATTATTGTCATTCCCACAATCTAGTATTAGTTTCTAATTATTTAGCTGTTTCCCATTTTTCTTTATGCTTAATATAAAATGTTTTGTTCACTTTTTCTAATTTTTTTCTGGTATCATGCTGAGTACCTTTTGTTTACCACAAAAATACAATATGCTCCTGATCAACAAGACTGCTATAGACATTTCATCTCTCATTTGGTGTACTTGCAATCTTATAGTACAAATAAAAGAATCCCACTACACTTGGATTTACCTTCTGTCTCTGAATTCTTTCTTTTGTTCTCTTTATCCTGTGTTTGTCATGATCTCTTTTTTGCCTTGCATCTTTTTTTTAGACTTCATTGATTTTGTTTTTTTCCTGTTTCCTATTTTCTGATACTGTCTTTTTCAATTCAGATATTCTGTAATGGCCAGTAACAGATTCAGTTGTATGTTAACAAATTGCTTCTATATATAATATATAATGATCCTACAATAAACCATGATGCTAACAGATATTTCATTTCCTGTTAAAAGTTAGAAGGCTGGAATAGAAATGTAACCCTTTTAACTGTGAACTAGCTGAATGTATTTTACCATGTCTGTTTTTCATGTTAAATTTTTCTGACTCCAGACAAAATGAACTCTTTCCCTCATCTCATTTTCTGTCAGTTTGTCCTACTCAGAGATGAGGGGGTAACTGGTTGTACATATCTGACCAGACAACCTTATTCCAATCAACTGTCTTCAGTTTCACTTGGGGAATTCTCAGCTCTTTCCATGCACAGATTCCAAGTACCCACAAGTATCCTTCCTGGGAATGTGCCAAAGGCCTTCCTGGCAGCAGTGGATCCATAAGGAAATGTACATTAGGTGTGGTTCTTGTTCACCATGGGCATACACATGATCTAGTACATTTTACCTGCACCTAACTTGAGAGGCATGTCTTCTGACTGTAGTAATAAAGTCTCATTAATACTTGGGAACACTGAAAGATTGGGCAATAAAATTCTTACTGGTATGTCTCATGTGAATAGTGTCAATGGCACAATGCCAATAAAACACACACACACAATTGCATAGAATATAACATGCATACATTACATAGAGTAGTAGACTTTATGTTCTAAGAATACTAACAAGATGTACTTGGGTGTGCTACATGTTGTTTTATGTATTATTTCCCATCTCACAAGTGGTCCCAACACCAAAGCCAGTGGAAAAAACAAACTCCAAGTTCTAATATATTTCTTAACAAAACCTAAAGAATTATTGGATTGTTATCTTCTTCTGTTAAAAGCTGATTTAATTTAGCATTCCATTTGAAAACCAAAATCACAGAAAGAATACTGCAAAAAATGAAATCTAAGCAAGTGAAAAGTATTTATATCATGACATCTTGTTTTCCTTATTGTAAGAATTATTGACTTATCAAAAAACTTGTATTTACAATCATTTAGCATACTTTAAGAACTCTTGTCAAGTAAATTTTACTTACCCCATTGGTAGATTTTTTTTTTTTTTTGCTAAATAAAAGCAAAACAACTCCCATTTAAAGTTTTTTTTTTTTTGTCTAGTTTTTCCATATGCATTTTTTGCAGTGTAGTATTTGGCTTGTTATTATGACTGGCTGTTCAGTACATAAAATATAGTTCAAATGTGTATACATTTACAGTTACACTCTTAAGTATGACTAGTGTTAATGTTTGTGATGCACTATCTATTGAAATGTGTTGTGTAATGCATGTGGTATTAAAATGTATTGCTTTTTTGATTCAACAGATAGCACATCACAAATATTACTAGTGCTGTTGAGAATATAATGGAGGCAACAGACAAACTAACACTATAACTTAAGGAAAACTAAAATAGAAAAAAAATATAGGAAACATAACAGAATGGTAGAGGAAGTACTAATTCAATTTGAGTATATTAAACATTTTGGAAACCTGCCCTCATAAATTAGAGCTGGAATAAATTGTGTAAATTACCCAGGTTTGAGACCTCCGTGGTCATGCCATGTTTCTCTCTGTGTGACAGTCACTGGGCTCTAGTGGGATTAGTGCTTTCTCTATTTTCCTTTTTAATTTCATAACAGATTTTTTTTTTCTCTTTGTAAAATGTTCTTTATTAGGTTATATTTTTGATTGAATGTGCAATCAGTTGAGACGACAACGTCGTCACGTCAAGATTGAAGTTTTTTTAGTGACCGTTTCAGCAGTTGATGTCAAACCATAGTTACTGTGAACTGCAATTTGTTGAGATTCTGCAACACAAAACTGACAAAAAGGGATGTTGGCCTCAAAATAACAATACCAGACCAGGTCTGAGCCTTAGAAACACGCCTAACTTCAGGGAGTCTGGCTGCAGACTCAAACGTTAGGCTTTCCAGGCTGCACCCACCCAAAATGAGGCTCAATCTTTTAGATATTAAAAGTCTCAACATAATCAGAAATAGCCTTAAAAGAAGAGGAAGGCTATAAACATTTGGCCTTTAGGGCAAAAATGAAACTATGTTCTTTTATATTTTAAGCAAGGGAAAAGGAGCAAAAAATAAGGCTGAAAGGGTTTGCTTAAAAGTCAATCCAAAGCAATTATAGCCAGTCCAAAATGCAAGGTACCAGACTTCAGTTCTAAGGCAGAATGTAAAGACAAAGGGTGATCCTTCAGTGCTAATGTCAAGATGGACCCACCTCCTGGGGAATCCACTCAAAGAACAATAGGGATATAAAAAACTTAAGTATACATTAGCCAGGATAAATAATTTTAGCAAATTAGCAAAAATCTTAAGTATACATAATTTCAAATAAAACAAAACCAATCACAAAACAGTATTAGCATAACAAGAAAAGTAATTTATGACAAACAACAAAAGTTTAAAATAAAACATACTTGAGCCAAGGGTCAGACCCTTTTTTTCACAAGATGATGCTTTTGAACTTAGATTTAAGCTCTAGACCAGGGATGGCCAATGTCAGTCCTGGAGAGTCACAGTGGCTGCAGATTTTTGTTCCAACCCAAGTTTCTTAATGAGAAGTCAATTAATGCTGATGATGTACTTATTGCTCAAGTGACATTTTGATGCTTCATTTTAATGGTCTCGCTCGTTAAGGCTCCATGCCCTTAATTGCTTATTGCATTCACTGTTTTTAAATGGCTCTTTATTAGAAATAACATGTAAATGGCAAGGGAGCCAGCAGTTCACCATTTAACTTGTTTTCACCTACACCTCTGTGGATTCATCATGCACTTTTTGGTTTAATAAAACACAAGAGAAATATGTGACAGATTGAAAATTTTCCATTTTAGGCTTCAAATCATTTGGATGATTTCCTTGGAAAGGAAAAATTCTACGATATAAGAACTTAACATTGCAGACTAACAAGCCATAAAATGAAATAAGGTCTCAGACTGGCAAGGACTGGTTTCTAATTAAGCAATTGGGTTGGAATGAAAACCTGCAGCCACTGAGGCCCTCTGGGACTGACTTTGCCCACCCCGATCTAGACCAGCGGTGGACATGGGGAGCTATTATAAAATATGTGAATTTTGCAATATTAGGACCTCAGATTAGATTTTGGGAAGTGTGTTGTTTGTTAACTGAAAGTTGTGACGGTGTTCTGTTTACATTTACATGCAGACAAAATAACAAAAACTAGTGCACTATTCATGTACTGTACATACTATGTTTATCAGGCATTTTAAGTTAACTTACACACTTTTCTGCTTTCATATACACGTGTTCAATTCATTTGGTCATAGAAGTCTAAAACAAAAAAATATATATGTCTTTAAAATGTATAGGATGACACATGATACAAATGAGACAGCTGAGCCTCATTTCAGACTTTGCGTCAAAGAAACACAACATCTCATCAGTGCTAAAGGCCATGTGTTTCATATTCATAGAGCTATGTCTCTGGCTATCCGAACTCTAGGTAAATCCCAAATCCCTCAAGTATTACTGAGGAAGCCGGATTCAAGATCCTAATCTTTTAGTAATGTTTCTTTATTATGCAATGAAAATGTGCATTGTAGTGTGAGACAGTCTGACAGCAAATGCTTATCTGAAGAAACGGATTAAAGGCTTTGCATTTACTGTATTTATTATTTCAATATGAGATATTAGTCTTGTTTCAATGATTACAAAATATTTGAAGCATTTCTCTAGCTAAATATGTCTGAAACAATCAATGACTGCTTGTTATATTTTCATAGCTTTATGTGTTTTTCTCATGACTACTTACACATTTCTTTATGTGGAGCGTACCTAAATATATTGTTTTCCCCAACATTTTTTGTTTTCTCAAGAACCAGAAAGGAAGATGCATTCAAGTGGAATGTGTTCCTGTGTATAAAACTATCATCAATGTTATTTTTATTTTTATATATGATTTAAGGCAAATATATAGTTTGCTTAATTTTGACTTTTACATTTTAATCAAAGTGTTCTAAGTAAGAATTAAACATCCAGGTAAAATTGCATATCAGAAATACAGTTTATGGAATGTACTGGCTGAATTAGGTTAACAAAATATTTTATTTTGTGCATACTTGTAATTGTGTATATAAAGGTATAATAAGTACAGAGAAAATAAAACAATTGTTCTTTTCTTTCTGTTTTTTATTTAGCATTATTAATCTATTAAGTTTTTCTCTTTATATACAAGAGCTGTATTGTAGTAACCAAGTTAACTGCTGCGCTCCTTTAATTTTAAGATGATATAAAAAAAATATATTTTCATGAAATACAACAATACAGGGTAAGTGTATATGAAAGTAAACCCAAACTTGCAGAATTTCTTATATCAAAATCATATTCTCAAAAAATGTTCCAACCCACACCAGTGTGATGTCATATCTGGGTTCAGCCATCACCTCCAAATCACTATAGCCATTAAGAAAAACTTTCTTTTACATGAAATTTTGCTATTAATTGATTTTGGTGTGCTTGCATAAGTGCCTACTGTGATAGCCATGTCTGTCTGAATGTCTGTCCCCATAAAACTACTTGGCTTTTATTGAATCAATTTTGTTGAAACTTGGCACACTTATTCTCTGAGGAAATTTCACCTATTGAAAAGCACTGGTGAATTGTAACCTAAAACAGAGAAACATTCTGTGTGACTTTAACTACAAATCTGTGTACTGTTTCATTTTTACCTTGAGAGCGGTTACTTGTATATTTTTTATAGATTTACTATACTCTTTCAACAGCCACTCTTGACAAGAGAAACAGTGAAACACTTGCAGTCATATGCGCTGAAGCAAGTACAACTCATTGCAGGATACAGGATGGAGTGGGGTCACATTTAGGTGGGGTTGGATGGTCAACTATTACTATATGGAGTTAGATTTGTGTTCATTTAACTAATAAAGATATTATTTATTTATTCTGTACAGTAGTAATGATATCATTTATTCATTGCCGTACAAGGTAAGAACAACCTTTTATGCAGAGGAATGGAAGGGTAGGACTTTTATGTCTTCATTTTGGTTACTGCTTTTACTCCATCCCACACTTGTCTCTGTGGCTTGCAGAAACCTCAGTCACACCAGTTCACTCCTGTTCTTTGAAATCGAAAGACAGGTAAGTGACATGATGTTCATCTCCATACAAGTAGCAAAAACAAAAAAGCAACTTAACTTATGTAGAAATATATGAAAGCTGGCTTGGTGGCTTCATTATCTAAAGATTATAATGATCTAGTGTTTCTCTGACTCTGTAGTTTATCACAAACGTGCCACAGTGATTCACTCTCTGCAATGTTAAGATGCAGCCAACAATTTTAGCTTGAGACTTCTGTATAGATTTTAAGTCTATTGGGTACTTCTTTTTAAAATGTTATAATTAAGAAATTTAAACTTCAATTAGCCACAAACCCTCCACATCCAAAAACCAGCTAACAATAGCACATGGATGTTTCCATCACTCAAGTTAGAATCTGCTGTCAATGAAAGCAATTTCAGCCACATGATATTGTAAAATGGTATTAATTAAAAGTATTTTATGTAGACTGGTACTTGTAAGTACATTCTGTTATCATTGTTAGTTTTTTCATATTACTCACAGTTACGGAAATATAAAAGATATATATATAAAGATAACACTGATGAGGTTACTGTGATACTTTGTGTCTTAGACTAAATGAGCTTAGGCAACTGAATTTGTTCAGCTGGGGCTAATTGATGCACAATCCTGTACTTTGATGCAATTGATGGAGGGGCAAATGCTAATTAGCTCTAATATTTAAAAGGCAAGCTGAGTGCTGGGATGGGTGGAGGAACAGGTGGAGCAGAAAACATGAGAAGATGAGGTGAACACAGAGGGGGGAGGCTGGAGTGCAAATACAAAGGATGGAGTTGGTGTCCTGTTGTGGCAAAGCCATTGTACTAGTAAGAACCTAGATCTGTTGATTTATCTCTGGAGGAGCAAAGAAGGATCAATGACAGGAAGGGAAGGGGTATTTCGTGGTGAGATATCTTTTGGAGGCAATGCTCAGACTGAGCTGTGTTTAAAGTTGTTGGAATCTTTGTCCAATATCCTCCAGAGGCTTCTGATAATGGTTGCACTGTAACAACGCTGTGTGCCTGACTGTTGCTGGGTTCTTGTCAGGTGGGGAAAAAAGAGACATTTCTGATGCACTTATTTTTATATGAACAACGTCTTGATCATGATTTTCTATGCTGCTGTTTGACTGTTTCTGTGTTTTTAATCTAATAGAACTTTACTTATGATTTTAAAATTATTTAATTATTTATTGCACCGCACATTTTGCATTGTAACAAAAATTTCACTGATTGGATACTGAGCAACTGACATAGGTTCATCTCAGTTTCTAACCACAAGGTGCACCAACAGCAGATGGGCAACATTGGCTACAGGCATAGAACATCACAATATGGTGGCAGCGGTAGGATGAACCAATGGCACTGAGGAAGTGAAGAGGACAGAGCAGGGTAGCAAGGGAGTGGGGCAGAATCTCACCTCATAAGGAAGGAGGACTTTGTGTGTGAAGGCTAAATGATGGAACAATAGAATAAAAAAGTTTAAAATGCTATTCATGTCTATGTTGTTGGGTTTTTTTTTTTTCATATTTTGTGTTTTTACTATTTTTATGAGGGAAGGCGAGAGAATTTTAGTGTTGGGTTTTTACTGTGCATAATGCCATGGCCAGATGTACAGTAAGTTTATGGCTTCCAATGTTGGTTTATGGCAGTAAGTTCTGAGGAGACAAAGAGATCAAAAACAGAATAAGTGACCACTCTTTGGAAGTTTGACATAAGTACTTTGTGTTGAACAGAAAGGACAGGCCACATAAGTTCAGTTGACCTATGTAAAGACAACAGGACCAATGGCTGGTGTGGAGGTTCCTGAGAGTGGCTGTGTTCTAGTCTGTCTGATATGACAGATAGGGGGCGCTATCGCTCCCTTGACCAAGACGTCCGACACAAAGTAAAAGTCCAAAAGTTTGACTTTATTTTCCAGTAACGTTCACAAAGCACTCTCCTCCCCCTATATTCATAAATCACAATACAAATCACTAATAAACAATAATCCTCCACTCCCAGACGCGTTGCCACCCTTCCACCCAGTTCAGCTCACTCGTCTGGGATTTCCCAGAGTCCTCTATAGTCACTGACCCAGAAGTGTTTCCAATCCCCCAGTCCATGTGATCTCCTATCACTTCCAGGTCAGATACAAAGTCCTTTTTCTTCACCCCGGAAGCACGTCATTCCTCTTGTCCATGTGACTCGGATGTACTTCTGGGACGTAAGGCAAATAATCGCTGTTCCTCCCTGCACCGCCTCCTACCGGCCCCCATGGTATCCAGCAGGTTTGTGAATAAAGACTCCAATGTCCATGATGCCCTGCTGGCATTCGGGGCACCTCCATGCTGCAGGGAGGGTTCCACCTGGTAGTGTGGGGGTATTGGCCAGGATGAACGGCCGGCCATATATCACACTGACTTAAGAAAGCAAATGAGAATGGAGATGGGCTGCTGGAAGTATACAGAGACAGGAGTATCCAAATCGTAGCGGCATCCGTTTGGGGGAGAGGCGCCATAGTGAGCAGCTGTGACTGATCGAGGTGGCAGTTTGGGTCTGTGGGGTATCAGTTGAGGTGGCTGACTGGAATGTGGTAAACGATGCAACAAAAGAACTATGATTTACCAACAAAAGAAGAGAAAGGAATACTTCAGGATGAAGAATTTTGTATTTTAATAGTTATTTCTTGGATATATTTATGGAACACCCAAGTATACTGCTTTTTAAGTACCCAATTTTAAAAATGTATTGATTTAATTGAACTGCTGCACTTTGACACTTATAATTCTTAGTTGTTCAATAAACTTCTGGTATACGTTTGAAAGGAAAGTTTTGTGTCTTCTCTCGGGTGGTTGTGCTTATGACTGTAGGCACCGGGACCTCATAGTAACGTAGGATAGTAGTAGCCACCTCGTCACTACTAATGACATTGGTGTTGTAGTTAATGGCCAGGGGCACAGAAGTCCAGTGAACGACTCCACATAGAATTTAGGAATCTAAAAATAGAGTTACAAAGCTGCCACTTACCACGTAACAATGCTTTTTTTCAAAGGGGTAATAATCTAAAAAATTGGGTATGTAGTCATTTAAAGAGTGATGAGATAGTTTATGATTAATTAGACTGTCAAGCTGCTTAATGACAAATTGAATGTTTTAATGTTGAACAAATAGTAGTCAAATAAGTCAGTTACAAAATGCTTTACATGAAAATATAAGAAAAAACAGTTATGCTTTCAAGTACTCACCAATACCATTTCAGTATTTCAGTTTGTTATGATAAAGCTTGAATTATAGTCACAAGGCAGTAAATATGGTGATAAAGAATTTCATAGCAATTCGAAATATTTCACAGACTGCTTCCTCAGAGTGACAGGCAATTCAAGAATCTCAGTCACTCCCAATACAGGCCTTTTCATTGTTTCTTTCTCTCCAGTCATAGGGAACAGTAAAAGAGTGCAACTCCCAAGTTAATATAGAGTCATCACTTAGCCTGACATGAACATCTTTGGCATGTTAAAAAAAAATTAAATACCCCGTTGCCTTATTTATACTGTTACTTTCCGGTGACGTAACACTGCACTGGTCCTGGTCATGTGAAACATCTCCCATGTCATTGTGGTATAGCGGGTCCACAGCTCGGATGAAAAGGCCAGTTTTTAAATAAATAATCGCTGCAATCGTGGCTTATAGAGGGGGCATGGTAGTGTGGCTGGAGCGGTTCTCAGGCACAATGTGGTGCGGGCATTTCCTCGCTTAAGAGCACAGGTAAGGAATCAACCATATTCGTAACTGATGCCGGAAGCTGTTAATCACTGCACCTGTGCCACATCCCCATTATGAACAGGAGAAGCGCGAGTACAGAAGAGGAGAAAAAAGATCGAAAGAGAGAATGGAGGTTAGACGAGGAAGAAGAGGAAGCTCAAAGCTGACGGCCTGTCCGAGTGTGAGCGAGCAGAAAGAGCAAACTTGCAGGTAGCTGAAGGCAGCTTGGAAGTGAGCCATAGCAAGGTGTTTGGCCGGATCCCGGGGATAACTGATTGGGTCACTCCTGCTGAGTTTTGCACAGGAGCAGGAGTGACCACGACCAAGGACAGCTTGCCATGGAAGGCAGCAGAGTTAGAGGCTTGGGAGGTGGAAGCCCCAGTGTGAGCACCCTGGTTGCTGAGGAAACCCAAGTCTCAATCTGGCAGAGCCCTACAGAGCCAGGGTCCAAAAGGCTACCACACCAGTAAGTGAAGTCAGCTGCAGGTAGGGCAACTACCCTGGTGCAGGGCTTGGATTGAGAAGCAGAGGAGCCACCAGCTTAAGAAGGCACCGTGCCTTCCAGCCAGTGCTTTAATCTCAGTTTTAGTTGGATTTATTTAGTGGATTTTAACCTCCACATTTTCACTGGTTTTAATGGATTATTTATTTATTGACTTTTGAAAGCACTACACTTGTTTTAAACACTTTTTGCTTTTGACTGTTTTAAATAAAAGCACTTCTGCACTTTGCACCTTTCCCCTTGCATCCTTGGTGTCCTCATTGTCCAGCTCATCTGGTTACTTTACCAACGGTGTCGGGTTCAAGAGTCCCCCTAAAAGGGAAGTGGAAACCATGGAACAGAACCTAAATCATCACAATAAGCAGGGAATGTAGCATAGCAGTTAAGGCTTTGGACTTAAAGCTCTGAGGGTGTGGGTTCAAAACCCACCACTGACATTGTGTGACCAAGAGCAAGTCACTTTACTTGTCTGTACTTTAACTGGAAAAACAAAAGAAATGTAGCCAATTGTATCACAAATGTTGTAAGTCATCATGAAAAAGCTGTTAGCCAAATAAGTTAATAATAATAGGCATTAATACATGAGACTCCTTGTACATCATTTTTAGAAAACACAAAATTGACTCCTCTTCCTTACCTTCACTCTCAATAATGGAGAGTGACCCAAGTTAACTTTAAAGTCAGTGAAAGTCCATGTAAGATTACTATGTCCAGTGCAAAAGGAAGACAAAATTATACTGTATATCCTACAGATGAAATCATCTTATGGTGTTAAGAGTTGATGGAAAAGGGTTCCATTCCTAAACAGTGTTTCATGTGTAAACTAATTTAACACTGAAATTTAAGACAGGATTTATTTTCCTATAGTACATATTGTGTGAGAGCAAAATAAAAATTGAAACATTTACATTTATAGCTTATAAATAAAGGCCTGTTTTCCTATTTACTGACATCCTGGAATTAAATCTGTTTGCCATTGAGAAAGATTAATGTGTGACCTTCCTTAGAGAAGGGCCATACAACATCTTTTTTTTTTTTTAAATATCTCGAGCACGTCAGTGATTACACTCGCCAATCAAATGATGTTATCCTAAAGTAGTGCACTGATCAACACACACAGAGTGGATTTACTTGTCATTAAAGCATTTCCTGTCTTTAATATTGTGGAGTTCTTCAGCAATAGAGAAGAATTTGTAATCAGTTTACTTGATAGTCCAGCTGAAAGCATCAGGTATATTTATTTTGTCTATAAACTGGATTAGGTCATTTTTACCACAAAATATACTTAACTGATTTTTTTTTAATTCACTGTTATAATATACTCTGAATGAGTTTTTATGAAGAGTGATGCAAGTGACTTGGTGATTTTGCAGCTGATGTTTGCTATATTTGTAAATTAAAGTGTAATGATAATTATGGTATAGTTAAGTCATTAAGTATTTATAAAACATTTAGCACATATTTTGTGCATTTTTGCTATTTTGGTGCTCTTAAAGTTCTAATTTATTTTACTTTTACAGCAGTATTAAATAATATGCATTGGCATGTGCCTTAAAGGTACAAATGGGGCAAAAGTTTGAATTACTGTGAACCTCAACAGGCAGTGACATTCAGCATAGAACTGACCTTTGAACAGAACTGAAATTCCTAGCTCGCTCTCACTCTGTATATCATACATTATATACATGAAAACATACTCAGTAACATAATATAATGAACGTACTCTGTATACTTTTTAACAAATTTTGTACATTTTTTTAATTTCCTTGTGTGTATATATACTGTATAGTGTGTATGCTATATACAGTATTTTTGTAATATATTTATATATATATATATGTGTGTGTGTGTGCATATGTAATATACATACATACACACACACACTCCCTCAATGTCTCATATAAATAGCAATGGGGGCGCCCCTTTCTGAGGGAAAAAAGTCACTGGGTCACATGAATGTTGCTTACAATTACGTTTTTGGTGGTTAATTCATAAATATTTTGAAATCAGTTGCCACCAAATATGATGATTATTACTATTTTGCGTAATGGTAATCTGGATAATTAAAAGAAAACAATGAAAATTGAACTAGATCACAATTTTTAATGATGTTAATAAACAACAGTAAAAGACATAAATTAAGAAACAATAAACACAAAAAGGAATTCTCAGTTTAAAAAGTTGAATAAATGCAGATTAAAATTTCAGCTGCGATGACGCACAAAAACTGAGTAACCGCTAAATCCAGCTGTATATTCAAAAGGCTTTCATTCTTTGCAGATGAATAGTGTCTTTTTTTCTTTCTTGTTAAGAACACACATCATGTACAGTAAGATTTAAGATTTAACAATGAAATAATATTGCTTTGATCTTTTTAAAAAAATGCACAGTAGTGAATCTGAGGTTGTGTGTTGTACAGTCATAGTTTTTGACCATCTTGCATGAAACCGTATGCCACAAAATCCTTTGGTTTTGTCAATTAAATGTCTGTAACAAGTCCATAAAGTTTAAAAAAAGTTGTCTGTCCTTACAGAAAGAATAAATATGTCTTTGTTCAGCTACCTGTTTCTGCTTACACAGCCATTATCATACAGTATAATGGATAAGGCTAGTTTCATAAATACAACTAAATTGCGTTGAGTATGAAGTTGGGTTGAGTTAGGTGTGTGGAGACTTCAGTATTCTCTCGTTATCATTCATGTTATTTGGCAGAACAAATCACTTGCTTTTAAGGTCTGTATAATAATGAATAAATAGCTTGACTGGTTTATTGGTGCGGAAATATGCTTGTCATGTCAGTGGCTATGTAATCATATAAGGTACAACACAGTATATGTACATTGTAGATAACATAGGGTGATCCAGATCTAATTATGCAATTTTCATTACGCTATAACTTATTACATTTATTACATAGAGAATTCACAAAAAATTATTTTTGTTGCCGATAGATGGCAGCACCTGCCCTACATTCCAGAATGGCGGGAAGACGGTTGTCAGTCAAACAACGGGTGCGACGTGTTCGCCTTTTCATAATTGCATAATTAGATCTGGACCACCCTGTAGATATTTTAGAGTAACTTATGGTATTAAATTGATTTTATGTGGACCACTAAATAACTTAAAGTAGGCAGTGAGCATTACCTTTAAAGTACAACTATATAAAACGTCTAACAAATTAATTAAAAATTGCCTTCTCCATGCACAGTTTTCATAGCATGAATTTTAAAAAAGTATCAATTTGAAAAATTGTTATGGATTTTAATTTTCAATTTGATATTTTAGCAGCTGAGTCAGCAAAACAAGTTTTGCAGCGGCGGCCCACCACTAATTTTCTGCGTGCAGGAACCACTATTGTGTATACTCTGTGGTGCAATAAATGGGTAGCTTGAATGGTAACCACAAGTACTAGGGTGTCTTGAGGAGAGGCCTTTTGAAATACATGAAACCATCATGTTGTATCAAGAAGGCTGTAGTTTGTTTTTAAAGAAGTAATAAAGAAATGGAAAGAAACTTGCCGAAACGGAAGAAAGAAATTATAGTGGAAGATCCAAAAATGCCTCCTGCATCTGATGAGCCAGTTTTAAAGTACAATTCCATAAGCATCAGAAGAAAATCCAGTGTCTAGGGCAGAGTCATCATAGATAGACAGACAGACAGATAGTACCATATGTTATTTGTACCAAAGGGGAAATTTAGCTTTATTTTGCTAATTTTGCACCAAAGTATACACTTCAATCATGTAAAGAAGTCTTAAAAGAAATGTTCTTGTAAAGAAAGTCTGAATTGGATGATGGGTCCAAATTTAAAATTATGATACACAAAGACACCAGTACATCAGAAGAACAGCTACCGTGAAGTATATGGATGCCTGTCTGACGGTTTCTGTGAAATGCTCAAAGGTGGCAGTTTTGTCCATGACTATTAGGGATATACTGTAGTTAGAATAAGTAGAATAATGACTGGTGAAAAATATAAACAGATTTTTAACCCATCATGCTATAGCTATGGGAAAATGTTTTATTTGCCAGAATTTCACTTTTCCATATGATAAAGACTTTAAACACACTGCAAATCCAATTAAGACCTATTTTGAACTGACTTCTGCATATGGAAGTCTAAAAGTATCAGAATGGCCACCTCAGCATAACTGAAGTTGTATGGGATCACATGTACAAAGAAAACAATGAAATACAGCCAGTGTCAAAAGAGGTGTTATGGCAAATCCAGTGTGACATGTGAATCCCTGTTTTGCACCCCAAAACACAAGGCTGAGTGTTGATACTTTAGCAAAACCAACTTTATTCAGCTTGAAACAGGAACAGCGCAGTTATTTATTGTAGCAGGATCTACCACTCTCCTATACACAGACACAGCAGTCAGGCAGGGTTGTGACCAGGTTAGTGGCCAAGTAATTCCTGTTCCCTGCATTTATAATGTGCCTTGCATCACCCATCGGCAACAAGCACTAATAGCGTCACCTCAGTCGGCTCGGATTTGCTTTCGCAGCGAGCCTCTGCAGCGCTGGGAGACTGCGGTTGCCCTGGCAATAGATAAACTGTCTCCTACAGATGCGGTGATTGTGCTTTGGGATGCTCTTCAGCATGTAGTCCCATTGGGGTGAGTCCCAAAAGAGTTTAGAAACTTTACATCAACGATAAGTTTGAAAAACGCAATACACTACTAGCTAAAATAGTTATACAGCAGATTAGTTCCAATTTTCATTCCTGGCAAGGTCACACTAAATACTGACCTATTTTAAAAATACAGAACAATCTTACTATTTCTATTATAGCAATATAATATATTATATTATATATTATATATACAGGTAAAATTCCGTTACAACAAATATCTTTACAACGAAAAGAGTTCAGAAACCTCACAATATAAAGAAGAAAAGGATGACTCGGCTCCTGATTGATAACTGTGCTGCCCATAACATGCTTCTACATTTAGATAATATTCGCATTGAATTCATCCCACCCAATTGCACAACAGTGCTTCAGCCATTGAATTTGGGCATCATTCGCACCCTGAAAGAGTATTATCATAAGGAAATGCTGAGAAAAATTCTCGTCAGCATAACTTGTAGTTAGAAGGATATTAAAATTAACGCGAAAAGCTATTGAAGTGATTGCAAACGCCTGGACGCAAGTTAAAGAAAGCACTATAGTAACAAATACAGAATCTCATTACAACGAAATATTTTTTAGGTCCCTGGGAGTTCGTTGTAACAGAATTTTACCTGTATTATATATATTATATTACTAGCAGAATACCTGTGCTTCGCAGCGGAGAAGTAGTGTGTTAAAGAAGTAATGAAAAAGAAAAGGAAACATTTTAATAATAACGTAACATGATTGACAATGTAATTGTTTTGTCATTGTCATGAGTGTTGCTGGCATATATATATATATATATATATATATATATATATATATATATATATATATATATATATATCAACGCTTTGAAAACACATCAGATCTTAATGGGGAAAAAGAAATCCTCCTGGATATCTATACTGATATAGACTGGGTAATGTGTTAGGAACGAAAGGATGCCACATCGTTTGATGGAAATGAAAATGATCAACCTACAGAGCCCTGAATTCAAAGACGCCCCAAAAATCAGAGTGAAAAAATTATGTGGCAGGCTAGTCCATTTTGCCAAAATTTAATTGCAGCAACTCAAAATTGTACGCAGCACTTTGTATGGCCCCTGTGTTCTTGTATACATGCCTGACAACATCGGTGCATGCTTCTAATGAGATGACAGATGGTGTTGTGGAGGATCTCCTCCCAGATCTGGACCAGGTCATCACTGAGCTCCTGGACAGTCTGAGGTGCAACCTGGTGGCATTGGATGGACCAAAACATAATGTCCCAGAGGTGTTATATTGGATTTAGGTCAGAAAAGTGTGGTGGCCAGTCAATGGTATCAATTCCTTCATCCTCCAGGAACTGCCTGCATACTCTCACCACATGAGGCCAGGAATTGTCGTGCACCAGGAACCACTGTACTAGCATAGGGTCTGACAATGGGTCCAAGGATTTCATCCTGATACCTAATGGCAGCCAAGGTGCCTTTGTCAAGCCTGTAGCGGTCTGTGTGACCCTCCATGGATATGCTTCCCCAGACAATCATTAACCCACCACCAAACTGCTCATGCTGAATGATGTTACAGGCAGCATAATGTTCTCCATGGCTTCTCCAGACCCTTTCACTTCTGTCACGTGCTCAGGGTGAACCTGCTCTCATCTCAGAGGGGACTGGGCGGTCTCTTGGTCTGGAATCCCTACAGATTTAATTTTTTTCTCCAGCCTTTGGAGTTTTTTTTTGTTTTTTCTGTCCACCCTGGCCATCGGACCTTACTCTTATTCTATGTTAATTAATGTTGACTTATGTTTCTCTTTTATTGTGTCTTCTATTTCTCTATTCATTTTGTAAAGCACTTTGAGCTACTTTTTTTTGTATGAATATGTGCTATATAAATAAATGTTGATTGATTGATTGATCTGTAAAAAGCACAGAGTACCAGTGGTGCATCTGCTAATTCTGGTATTCTATGGCGAATGCCAATCGAGCTGCATGCTGCTGGGCAGTGAGCTCAGGGCCCATTAGAGGACATGGGGCCCTTGGGTCACCCTCATGAAGTCTTTCTGGTTGTTTGGTCAGAGACATTCACACCAGTGGCCTGCTGGAGGTCATTTTGTAGGGCTCTGGCAGTGCTCATCCTGTTCCTCCTTGCCCAAAGGAGCAGATACTGGTCCTGCTGATGGGTTATGGACCTTCTATGGCCCTCTCCAGCTCTCCTAGAGTAACTGCTTGTCTCCTAGAATCTCCTCCATGCCCTTGAGACTGTGCAGGGAGACACAGCAAACCTTCTGGCAATGACACGTATTGATGTGCCATCCTGGAGAAGTTGGACTACCTGTGCAACCTCTGTAGGGTCCAGGTATCGCCTTATGCTACCAGTAGTGACACTGACTGTAGCCAAATGCAAAACTACTGAAGAAACAGTCAGAAAAGATGAGGAGGGAAAAATGTCAGTGGCCTCCACCTGTTAAACCATTCCTATTTTGGGGGTCATCTCATTGTTGCCCCTCTAGTGCATCTGTTGTTAATTTCATTAACACCACAGCAGCTGAAACTGATTAACAACCCCCTCTGCTACTTAACTGACCAGATTAATGTCACATAAGTTTCATTGACTTTATGCTATACTCTAATTAAAAAGTGTTCCTTTAATTCTTTTGAGCAGTATATATATATATATATATATACATATCTACATATACATATACATACACACACATATATATACACACAAATACATAGATATATACATACACATATATATATATATATATATATATATATATATATATATATATATATATATATACATACATATCTACATATATACACACACACACATACATATACAAACCGGATTCCAAAAAAGTTGGGACACTAAACAAATTGTGAATAAAAACTGAATGCAATGTGGAGATGGCAAATGTCAATATTTTATTTGTAATAGAACGTAGATGACAGATCAAATGTTTAATACGAGTAAATGTATCATTTTAAAGGAAAAATTTGTTGATTCAAAATTTCACGGTGTCAACAAATCCCAAAAAAGTTGGGACAAGTAGCAATAAGAGGCTGGAAAAAGTAAATTTGAGCATAACGAAGAGCTGGAAGACCAATAAACACTAATTAGGTCAATTGGCAACATGATTGGGTATAAAAGAGCTTCTCAGAGTGGCAGTGTCTCTCAGAAGCCAAGATGGGTAGAGGATCACCAATTCCCACAATGTTGCGCAGAAACATAGTGGAGCAATATCAGAAAGGTGTTACCCAGCGAAAAATTGCAAAGACTTTGCATCTATCATCATCAACTGTGCATAACATCATAGAAGATTCAGAGAATCTGGAACAATCTCTGTGTGTAAGGGTCAAGGCCGTAAAACCATACTGGATGCCGTGATCTCCGGGCCCTTAAACGACACTGCACCACAAACAGGAATGCTACTGTAAAGGAAATCACAGAATGGGCTCAGGAATACTTCCAGAAACCATTGTCAGTGAACACAATCCACCGTGCCATCCGCCGTTGCCAGCTGAAACTCTACAGTGCAAAGAAGAAGCCATTTCTAAGCAATATCCACAAGCTCAGGCGTTTTCACTGGGCCAGGGATCATTTAAAATGGAGTGTGGCAAAATGGAAGACTGTTCTGTGGTCAGACGAGTCACGATTCGAAGTTCTTGTTGGAAATCTGGGACGCCATGTCATCCGGACCAAAGAGGACAAGGACAACCCAAGTTGTTATCAACGCTCAGTTCAGAAGCCTGCATCTCTGATGGTATGGGGTTGCATGAGTGCGTGTGGCATGGGCAGCTTGCATGTCTGGAAAGGCACCATCAATGCAGAAAAATATATTCAGGTTCTAGAACAACATATGCTCCCATCCAGACGTCATCTCTTTCAGGGAAGACCCTGCATTTTTCAACAAGATAATGCCAGACCACATTCTGCATCAATCACAACATCATGGCTGCATAGGAGACGGATCTGGGTACTGAAATGGCCAGTCTGCAGTCCAGATCTTTCACCTATAGAGAACATTTGGCGCATCATAAAGAGGAAGGTGCGACAAAGAAGGCCCAAGACTATTGAACAGTTAGAGGCCTGTATTAGACAAGAATAGGAGAGCATTCCTATTTCTAAACTTGAGAAACTGGTCTCCTCGGTCCCCAGACGTCTGTTGAGTGTTGTAAGAAGAAGGGGAGATGCCACACAGTGGTGAAAATGGCCTTGTCCCAACTTTTTTGGGATTTGTTGACACCATGAAATTCTGAATCAACATATTTTTCCCTTAAAATGATACATTTTCTCAGTTTAAATTTTTGTTCCGTGATTTATGTTCTATTCTGAATAAAATATTAGAAGTTGGCACCTCCACATAATTGCATTCAGTTTTTATTCACGATTTGTATAGTGTCCCAACTTTTTTGGAATCCACATATATATATATACACATATATACAGTCTTTGGGGTGCGAGCAACTGTTGCCGAGGGTGCCAGAATCCATGAAGGAGGAAAAATGAAAAACATTATTTGTACAAAATCTTAATTTATTTATCCATTCCTAAATAATTAAATGGGAAGGCTATTTCGTATCAGTGCGATACGCTGCTTGTTAAAACGGATGACTCCCGTTCTTACGTGCAAGTCTGCGTAGATATTATGAACTATCGTTTTTGTTCAAGTTCTATTTAAATTTTAAATAGAAGGAATTTTTATTTAGTCGACAGAATATTATTCCGGAATAAATCAACTCAAACCTTAAATAACTTATAATATTTTGCTCTCCATAAAAATATATCCTGTCTAAATTATACAAGTTAGAAATAAAGTAAACGTTAAAAGAACAAACATTCAAATTTCTTTACTCTTATGTAATTTTATATAAAAATAAACTTAAATTTTAAATATCCCAAAAGATTTTGCTCTCCATAAAAATATATCCTGTCAAAATTGTACAAATTCAAATATGAACATGGTGCATAACAAAACCTGGAAATATAAATAAAATTTGTTCTTTTCAGCAATAACAAATCAAATCATTCAGTTGTCTTTGCTCTTATGTCATTTTATCAGAGCTGGACGCCTGGCATCTTTTTTTGGCAAGAAGTTCGTTTATGTTTGGTGTGAGGTTCTGTGTTGTGGAGATTCTCAGGATGGACTGCAGGTGCTCATCAGTGAGGCGACTCCTGTGTGCTGTTTTGTTAGTCTTCATGACTGAGAAGAGCTTCTCACACAGATATGTGGTACCAAACATGCACAAGGTTCAGCCGCATGTAGACGGAGCTGGAGCATTTCTGCGGAATGGAGTGAATAAACTGTGCGGGCCGTGCAGTATCGTACTTTGCCTTCAGTGTGCCATTACACTGCAGCTCAATCACCTCCATCTGAATCTGCACAGGTGCAGTTTCCACATCGAGGCAAATGGGTTGCGAAACAACTCAAAATTCTTTTTTTGTTCTTCAAAGTCACCAAAGCGCTGTGCGAACTCAGTGCACAGTGCGCTCAGTTTATCAACAAAGTGCGTATTTGGGAACACCGTAGTGCCGACTTGGTTCAACATTATTTGGCAACAGGGAAAGTGAGGCAAGTTGCACTGGTGCATTTGTGTCTCACATAAAAGTAGCTTCACTTGAAATCACTTTGTGATTTTGCACGGTAAAACGTCTGCTGAAGTGTCAGATTCTTCTTTAACTCTTCTGCTTTCTGTATCTTGTGCATTGCATTCAGGTCTTTCAGGTTATCTTGATGTTTTGTCTCATAGTGCCGTCTTAGATTAAATTCTGTAATTACAGCCACATTAGCTCCACAAATGAGACACACGGGTTTACCGGCAATGTCAGTAAACATATACTCAGCCTCCCATCGGTTTTTAAAGGCTCTATGTTCAGAATCACCTTTTCTCTTTGGCATCGTGTGGGCTAGCTTCGCAATAACTTGCAGCATCATAAGCTAGACTTGATTAACGCGTAAGTGTTGGCAAGGCAGCTGAAGCGCTGCATTATGGGATCTGTAGTTTATTGTGTTACCAGCGCTTCATCTCCCGGGCCATTAATAACAATAATACAGTATATAAAATGATCTCGCGGGGCGGATTTAATTACACGCCGGGCCGGATGTGGCCCGTGGGCCTTGAGTTTGACACATATGGACTAAATAGAACTTGAAAAGATATATTTTTTCGAATGTGATCGCGCAATTCAGATCGAGTTGACGCACTACAGTACATCGAGCCCGCGTGCTATTGTGGTTTTGCCTGCGTGCCTCAATAAGTTACCCTCCCCTCACTCATACTTTTTTACCGTTCATCTAATGAATACACTGAGTATGGCTTTACCAAAACAATCATTGATCGCGAATAAAGTATCCATTATTCATAAAGCTTCAATTGGTGATCTGTCTTTCTGCGTTAACCGCATATTTTTCATACGTCTCAAACCAAGGGGATGCGAGGCTAAAATGAATAAAATGCGTGCGTACATACTCAGTGCATCCCCTCTCGGGAATCGAACCTCGGACGTCGGTGCTAGAGGCAAGCCTCTACTATTGCGCCACGGCGTGTGGTTTATCTATTTGAGCGTAGCAGTGTAATTCGGTTTTTGTTCAGCACTCTTTGGAACTGTTGCTTTTTGTCTGTGCACTGCGTCAGTTCACGTGAGCCGCTGAATATGGTTTTATATGTCACTCACTCGCTTCTAATTGTTTCGCTGCCTTCTTAATTATATAATGCATGTTTTCTTAAGCGCTTTTGGAGCTCTTCCTGGTTTTCTACGTACTGTGTAATTACGTGGGAGGCGTGATGATGTCACATGAAACTCCGCCCCCCACGGCTTTCGAGCTCAACTCCATTACAGTAAATGGAGAAAAATAGCTTCTAGTTATGACCATTATGCGTAGAATTTCGAAATGAAACCTGCCCAACTTTTGTAAGGAAGCTGTAAGGAATGAGCCTGCCAAATTTTCAGCCTTCTACCTACACGGCAAGTTGAAGAATTAGTGATGAGTCGGTGAGTCAGTCAGTTAGTCAGTGAGGGCTTTGCCTTTTATTAGTATAGATAATAATATATAAGCACTTACTACTCAGAAAACTAGCTTTGAAACTTCTTTTCTAGGTTGACCTAAGACTTTGTACAGTACTGTATATACCTGTATAAATGTATGTTTAATATTTTATATATTTACAAAAAGGTGACATCACATTCTCCATCCTGCTTAATCCAATCAATTCTGAGTCAGTGGGAGCCACAGAGCCACAGCATATTCCTCCATCATTGAGAACAACTCAGTTTCCAGCCATGAACAAGGTGCCAGTCTATTAATAGGGATTAATTATCCATATTGCCATACTGGGCCAAGTTAGACTTTTCAGAATACATGCACATCTTTTGCATGTGTATATATAAGGTTTTTTGTGTATCAGTCTATGTAAGCGAAAAACAGACAGAATACCACCAAGGGCTGAGGATTGGCAGAGTTGCTAAAAGGGTTAAGTATTAGAATAGTAGGATGTCTTGGGTTCTTGTAGGCTCCTTGGTCTAAGGCTTCTCTGTCGTGAAGTTTTGCTGTATGAGTGAGCACAGTCCAAATGGGACAGCAACTTCAGGCACTACAGTTGGTTAACTAGCTGATTTGGAAGGGTGGGCTCTCAGAAAGCGTACTGGAAGTGATATTATGGTCCATCCCAGGACTCATCCTCTGTTCTACGGGATAAACAGAAGATGTGACTACCAATCACTTTTACCCCTGCCTTGCAGTTGGGGTTCCTGCCTTGGTCTGGCTGTTTTGACGCTCCCTAAGCATTCGTATGTGGCAATGTATTTACTGCATACTCAGACTCAGATTTGAAGCATAATAATAACTAAAGAAATTGGAAAATAAAGCCTGTGGTGGGCTGGTGCCCTGCCCGGGGTTTGTTTCCTGCCTTGCGCCCTGTGTTGGTTAGGATTGGCTCTAGCAGGCCCCTGTGACCATGGATGGATGGATGGAAAATAAAGCAGTTCATTAATAAAAACAAAAGGAAAACACTAACAACTGTGAACATTAACAATAGTTGTCTTACAGTCCTCCATTATCTTTTGTTACTACTTCTTGCAGCTAGCTGGGCTTGACTTCTGTGACTCATTTTTGGGATATTACCCTATACCTGTTGCAAGGCCTGTCAAAGTTGCTGGCCATTGGCAGACAGTAGGTCATACTGTATCTCCAGATATTGCAATTCAGCACATCCCAGAGGCATTCCATTGGGTTAGAGAAAGCAGGCCAGGGCAGCAACTGCATATCTGCATTACTTGGGTCATTTATGACCACAGTAGCCTTGTATGGCCTGCTGTAGGATCAGATCATCTAAGATGTTTGAACATTGGGCCTCTGATAGGTTGCCTTGCTTCTAAGGTCAGCCGTATGGAGCCTGTCTCTGATGCAGGCATGTCTGCTCAGTGTTTTAGCCGCAGTAATGGTGGCAGATGACAAGGAGTTGTGTGAATATGTATAAATCTGTGTGTTACTTTGTGCTTTGTGAGGACTTTCGAAGTTAGCTGCAAAATCTAAATGGTTGGTGGTGACATACGCAAATCATCACTATTTTCCCTGTAGCCAAAAAAATAACATTATCAATATTTTCATTTTATCTGACAATGCATGGCTTTTCTGCATAGATGGATTGATTACGTAATAAATGAGATTTGTTACAAATATTATTCAATTTCTGTCAGATCGATATTTTACAAGTTCATTGTTGTCCAGAACTTCCAAAACATTCAGCCTTTCCTGAGATGAGGGTGCTGATTTCTGCCTTAACATCATCTTCTGGCTGCTCCTAGTGAGCTAGGGCAATTCATAAGTTCTCCTAGATTCTACTGAAGTTAGAAGTGGTTTCCTAAATTATGAAAACTGATATAATGTCTTTACTGCTACTCTTACAAATAAGATCAAATGTGCATCATTTTAACGTATTTTGAAACAATTAGGACCATTTCCCTACTCTACGATGCTTGATAAATATGGACACTGGTCTTGAATAGCTGTCTGCTTTTCTGGATCTGCTGAAAACTTGCCTGCTGCCAGCACACAGTGGTGTTGCTTAATCTGTAATTGCCTGCAGAATTAAGTATTAAGTATTGCTTTTTTCATGTTGTGACCTGTAAAAATATTTTTGATGTGGTACTTTGTTTTTTACTAAATCCCCATATATGCTTAGAGACATCAATGCCAGGATACAGAATAGTGCAGACGGTACTAACGTCCATCCAGAAATCAGAATCTCTGCCATCCCTATCGTTCCTGCGTTTTATTTGTCTACGTCACTGACATGCTAGTGTAGAATTACTAGGAGTTAACAACTTTTAAACCATGCAATTATTTTATTTCAAAATGTTTTTTAAATTTCAGTCTATTCAGTCTATTACTTTCTTATAGTATCTGTGTGTTACAGTTGTGTTTTTGTTGTGCTGATCACCAGGCTTCATTTCTATCTTTACAATGGTTTTTTAAGTCTAAAGAAGTCTAGAAAACAAGCATATGAAGTTGTTAAGATCTCAGAATATTTCCAAACAAAAAAACAAACAAATAAAATTGGTGTTAATCAGAAAGGGTAGCATGAGGGATATATAGTGTATAACACTGCTGCCTCACATCTCCAGGGTCCTGGCCTGGACACTGTCTGTCAGTGTTGTGTATGTTCTTCTGGATTTATGTAGGAGTTTTGAATCTATTTTTATTTTCTTACTACATCCCAAAGACATTCATGTTTGGTTAACTGGTTTTTCTAAATTGTTTCATGTTACGTATTCAGTGCTGTTGGAATAGGCAGTAGGCCTTGTGACTCTAAACTGGATTAAGTAGATTCTATTGAATTCTAATGATGAATAAAGCACATCCAAAGTGAACAAAAACGGGAGTAAATAACTGGAAAATAAAGAACCAAACTGAAGGCCAAGGAATTGCTTAGAAACTAGTGTGGGTTAAAAAGGACAAAACGATCTTGTAAACAAAACCAAAACGTTTAACAAAACTGAAGTAAAAGTCCTAACTGTGACTAAAGATTTGTTTACCCTAAGAATAGTAAGATTTTGCAATGATTTGTTGTAGATTTTAGATATCCAGCAATCTGGATGCAGCAGTATGCATGCCACCCATTTAAATACTGAGCACAAGTCATGTCAGGTGTCGCGGAAATGTCCCATCATGCACCTAGAAATGGCACAGAAACTTCAAATAAGATGCCACAGTCATACAAAACTACAAAATAGCAGTACTAAGCATAATAATTAATTCATAATAGAACCAGCAATCTGATGAGATCATGACAGTTTCTGAATGGATAGGTGAAGGGATTAGTCAAATAAAATCACTAGAAAAAATGCCAATCAATGGAAGAAACAGTGCCACTGATACAGGATATGTCAAATTTTTAAGAAATGCTGCACTATAAATGATTGGATTTGAAAACTGTTTACTTTCCAATCCTGACCCTTACAGTTTGGTAGGTTATAAACTAGTATATATAATAAAAGATAGCTACAGTACATGCTTACAAATGATAAAGGTTAATTATAAATGTTAATCCTGGCCATCTGACCTCATCATTTGAAACTTAAAGAGGCAATTCTATATTTAAGGACACCACTTTTCTTAATTATGTATCTTTCTAATGTAAATGTGCATTTTTTTTTTATCTTTTGTATACTATTTATTCATTATAGTTATAATTTGAATTTAATTAGATTTTCTTTGTATTTAACAATTTCTTTGACATCTTGTAAAGCACTTTGAGATACTTCCTTTGTATGAAAATGTGCTAATATTTTTATTATTCTGAAAAATGGGAGTAAAACAGGTACTGTCATGTGTTTAGCTCATTTGACTTGTGCTCAGTATAGAATACACTTTTTAAAATGTTGTTTCAGAACTGCTTTATATTTCTATGCTCTGATGAAACCCCAGGTGGAGATGCTAAAACTGTCGGTCACCCAACTGGTACATTCATTATTTAATTAAATAAGGGAAACCAATTCAATTGCAAAACAAAATACTTTTTTTTTTTTTAATTCAAAACTACACAATCTAAATCATAATAACAAAAAATAGCTATGGCCTTTGGCCTGTGGTGTATGGCCGGCCATTTATCCCGGCCAATACCCCCAAGCCGCCAGGTGGAGCCCCCCCTGCAGTATGGAGGTTCCCCAAAGACCAGCAGGGCATCATGGACAATGCAGTTTTTATACGCAGCCCTGCTGGATGCCGTGGGGGCCACTAGGAGACGCTGCAGGGAGGAACAATGGCTATTTTCCCTACGCCCCGGAAGCACACATGGACAAGGGGAATGATGTGCTTCCGGGGTGAAGAAAAGGACTTTTTACCGGGTCAGGATATATAAAAGGACTACGGGAGCTCCCAGACGACGAACTGAGCTGGATGGAAGGGTGGCCATGCGTCTGGGAGTTGGAGGATTGTATTATTGTGTTTATTTGTGATTTATATGAGTTTAGTGGAGGGGAGGGTGCTTTGTGCACTGTGGCAAGTTAATAAAGTCGATTATTGGACTTTTACCTGGTGTCTGGAGTCGCGGACAGGGGTTCAAGGGAGCGATAGTGCCCCCTATCTGTCACAGTCCATTTTAACTTACAATGTAGAAGGAATGACACAGAAATGGCAGATCAGCACTGCTGCATAGAGAAAGCTAATGGCACTGTAACCAGACAGAGTTAACAGTTTTCTTAAATTCAAAGATAATTGCAGGCCAAGTGACGGCAGCACGTGAGGTCTGAAACTAAAGGTCCTGTCCCACTAATATCAATAAATACTAGGACTTTCAGATCAAACACCACTATTCAAATATCATTTGAATTTATTTAGACAAAAGCTAACATTCAATTATAAAAGAACAGTTGTTTGTTTTAACTGCTCTAATTAGTTACTCTTGATGTGCAATACAAAGCTGAAGTATTTTGCAGATAATTTTTTACACCTTATTTCCACAGTCATACTTTTTGTCATTTTGAATGGTTAGATTGTTATACTGATTAGTAAAATTTACAGCCAGACCCCTTAACATTGTATTTTTTTCCTGTCCCACTGGTCTGCACATTGATCGACAAGTGTACTCAGAGCAGTGCTTCACTAGTGCCCTAAAAGTGTAATTTTGCATCTGATTCTGTCCCAATCACACTCTGACTGTTTAATGCTAAGACCTTCTTATTAAAGCAAATGGAAAATAACAGTCATAATTCTGATTTTCCTTTTATTAAATTACTTTAAAAATCCAACTTTAAATAGCCTTGTTCAGTATATACAGTATTACTTACTAAACTTACATAACATAGCGTATCATTTTCAAACTTTCTTAAACTGTGTAAAGTGCCTTGAGCAAGGGAAAGGCGCTATATAAATAAAATGTATTATTATTTTTTTTATTAGGGTCCATTTATTCACACACACCCCCATGCTCACTATCAAGCCAGTTCAGATTTGCCAATTATGCTAACCAGCAGGATTTTGACATATGAGAGGAAAACCCATGCAAACATAGAGAGACTACAATAGCAACGAGACAGAGTCAGTATCTGTCAGGCCGCTGTGCCACTGTGCTGACCATTATCAAACAACATGCATTAAGTAATGCTGAAGCATTCAAACTTGCACTAATTCTGCATATTGTATGTCTCCTGTCAAAACTAGTGAACTTAGCCAGTTTGATATGTATTGGACAACAATTAGGTGGGTTGCAATTTTATTTTGTTTTTATATTTAAAGACAATTTGTCATCACATGAAATGTGCATTTTCAACCAGTGTTTTGTCTTCATAAATACTACATTGTAAAATGAAATCAGATGGCAGATAGACAGGTTTACTTTTATTTGTACTACTTCACAGTTTTTTATCTAATACAGTACATTGTTTCTAAAAACATATACAGGCTTTTAGTTGAAATTAAACCAAATCTTATGTCAATAATACTGAGCTTTTATCAGCTAACCATCTTAAGCAGCACCATTTATTTAGCATGATTCTGTTGCAAGGTATTAAAGCTTTTCCATAACAATGAGGCTTTATGTGTGAACATTGGAAAATGACAGTCCAGAAGGTCAATTTATCTAGGCCATAGGCATAGTTGCTTACTTAAGACAGGCTTTGTTTGCCTATTGGGTCCTATAAGTAATCATCAAATTAAGTGTTGTTTAAATCTCACCCCTTGACAAGCTGGCACCACAGAAGACGTGCATCACTGGAGTTGAGGGAGAACCCAAGACTAAATGCTGTCTGAAATGTGGTGAGTACATACAGTAGGAGTGTACAAATAGTAGCTATAGTAAGTAATATTTCTTCATACAACTAACTTTATTTTCTGCAACTGAATAATTCAATTAACTAAAAGTATTTTTTACAAAGTTGTTTTTATAGTTAATTATAATGCTCTTTTAGACTTTGAAAGCATACATCTTTAGATTGGCGCATGCGATGCTATAGTTTATTATGTTCTTCAGAAGCATTGAAGTGTGGCATGAATGAACCCTTATGTAATGTGGCAACATGGAGCTGTTGTGTTAAATAATGCCACTTGATGCAAGGCATATTTTTCTAAGTCCCCATATTGTATACAATGATCCCTCGCTATATCGCGCTTCGACTTTTGCGGCTTCACTCCATCACGGATTTTAAATGTAAGCATGTCTAAATATATATCACGGATTTTTCGCTGGTTCGTGGATTTCTGCGGACAATGGGTCTTTGAATTTATGTTACGTGCTTCCTCAGTTGGTTTGCCCAGTTGATTTCATACAAGGGACGCTATTGGCGGATGGCTGAGAAGCTACCCAATCAGAGCACGTATTACATATTAAATAAAACTCAATGATATACGATATGCTTCCCACACTGTGCTTCACAAGCTTAAAAGTTCTAACATCCTGTATTGATTTTTCATTGTTTGCTTTTCTCTCTCACTCTCTCTGAGAAATACAGGCAGATACTTATCCATCATGCAATACCATCAGGGAGACGTATGATTGGCCCCATTATCTGCTCCTGATAGGAGGGGGTGTGAGCAGAGTGGCTGTTTGCTTAGAAGATACGGAAGCTCCTCTAAAAAATGTTGAAAGGCTACCTTCACATTGATCCCTTCATTGCACCACTTTATCGCGGTGCTTGCATACTTAAAAGCACACCAGCCCTACTGATTTTTGATTGTTTACTTTACTCTCTCTCTGTCTCTAACATTCTCTGCTCCTGACGCGCACCTTGAAGAGGAAGATATGTTTGCATTCTTTTAATTGTGAGAAAGAACTGTCATCTCTGTCTTGTCATGGAGCACAGTTTAAACTTTTGACTAAAGGGTGTTATTTCATGATTAGAGGGCTCTAATAATGTTAAAAAACGTATTTAGAAGGTTGTAAACAGGTTTTCAAAGCTCTAACTGTGAAAATATTAGATTTACAAATAAAGAATCCTACTTTGTGGAAATTCATTTATCTGTCTGGAGCGGATTAACCACTATAAACTAAGGTTTACTGTATAACTGTGTGGAGAATATTTATAAACAGTGTGGGAGAGTTTCTAAGAGCTTAAAATATATAAAAATAACCATACAAACATATGGTTTCTACTTCGCGGATTTTCACCTATCGCGGGGGGGTCTGGAACGCAACCCCCGCAATCGAGGAGGGATTACTGTATTCTTATTAGGCGTCAGGTAATACACTTAATCCACATACAGTATGTTTTGCTGTAGAGGGTTCATAATACAATAGTACTGTGATGCATTACTTCTTCAAAACATTGTGCAAAATAATAAATATTTAATATTAGTTTCAAAAAGATATGAGCAAAAATGAGTACTTTTACCTTAAAATAAATAAAACACACCACATAGGCATTAAAAATACAAATGTATACATTTTTCACAGCGTTTCTTTGACCCAAAAATAATTTTTTTATTGAGTATTGCGATCGCCAGATTGAATGCGAAAAAAATGGATCTGTTTCTCTCATCCTGCATGCTTCTCTACAGTATATACCTTGGCTGTTTTAAACCTTCCTGCAAGTGAAAAGGTGCCTGCCCTTTCTAACTAACACGCACCCTGCAAACTTTTAACGGACATTGTATCTCTTACTGAATCCTTCATAACATTCTATAAAATTTTAAAAAGTTGCAATCACTATATACACAATATTGTATGTTTAAAAACAGCAACATGAATACCAATATCAGTTACTGACATACAGCTTTGAAATACAAATTTGTCATTTTGATGATTGGAAGTGGCGAACTCACAGAAGTGTGAATTGCAGTTCTGTGATATTTTTAACTTTAAAATATTATTTACTGTTTTTGATGGAAGTTTATTTATTAGCCACTTAGTATGTTTGAAACTCCTACAATTCGTAAGTATGAAAATGATTCCCTGGCCCAAGTGCCACCTAATGTAAAACATTACAAATGTAGACATCACTCTTGCGGTAGGTTTAAGTACAGACCTTGATAAAATTCTACTTTTGTCATTAACTCTCTCAAATACATTTTTTTTTTTTTCAACAAACTACTTGTGTTCAGCAGGGAGTGTTAGCGCTACATATGGATCAGGTTCAATACTGGGAATCGCACTGAGGAAAGGTTGTTCCATTTACCTTGCTGCTTCAAAGTCACAACAGAGATAAAAATGAAGACAACAACAACAGCCACCAATAATCAGGACACAAATAATTTTTGGCTTAGCTTGCATTAAAAAATCTTTCAACATGCAAATCTAGCTTCAAGCCCTACCGGCAGTCCCACAACAAAAGTTGACAGCAGTTGACATCAGTTGGCTGAGGTGCTGTCGGTGCTCTGGCTGATATCTTGATCAGATGCTGTTGGATCCTGCAGAAGTTTGAATATGGCAGGTTGTGGAGGGTCGCAATTTTAAAATCCGAAGGTTTAACATTTCAGCAGCTGTGTTGCTCCAGGGTGTCTGGAGTCTAGCAGTTTTGGGGTCTCAAATGCCGCTGTGTAGAAGCACCTTTTGTAATTTTAATATGCAGTAGTATTGTTTTGGTACAATAAACCAATCACTGGAAACAAAGACTTTATCAGCATTTGTCTTGGCAGAGCCCAAGACATATTTTCTCACATTCAGAGCAGAATAGAGCATAATAATAAAAACAAGAAAAAGCAAGAATGTATAATAACAATGAAAAACCAGCAGTGTAACAGAATAATAAGATAGGTATGGTACATAAAAGAATATTTCATAAACTAGTTATATCAGTCCAGAGCTTATTAAATATACTGACCAGAGTGACCATCTAAGTATTATTGATATACCGTACATCGCTGCATGCATTATTAAATTGAACAACTGACACAGTAAAGTTAAATTTGAGTTTGTTAAGCCATGATGATTTAGGACAAGATGATAATCAAATGTGATGAACATTGGTGCAATTTGGGAATTTTCAGTATGTTGGAATAGGTACTGCAAACAAATTGTATTAATACTACACCAGGTCTGTCAAGGCTAGGTAGAATTTACTGTTCTTACTGTATCAAGGTTGGCTGCTTAGCATCTCTTACTGCATCATTATATTGAGTTGCATGTCTGGGATTTATGGTGCCTTTTGCTAGATATGTTCTAAGTCAAGTGTACAGCAATGCTAAGTTTTTTTAGATATCCAGGGAAGCTTTGAATTATTTGTGTTTTATGTTGTGTGTCCTGTCCATATTTTTGATGTCTTCCTATGGATGATTGCTCAGTTAGAATAAGATCTTGATGTTAGGGTAAACAATACAGTGGGATGCAAAAGTTTGGGCAACCTTGTTAATAGTCATTATTTTCCTGTATAAATCGTTGGTTGTTACGATAAAAAATGTCAGTTAAATATATCATATAGGAGACACACACAGTGATATTTGAGAAGTGAAATGAAGTTTATTGGATTTACAGAAAGTGTGCAATAATTGTTCAAACAAAATCAGGCAGGTGCATAAATTTGGGCGCCGTTGTCATTTTATTGATTCCAAAACTTTTAGAACTAATTATTGGAACTCAAATTGGCTTGGTAAGCTCAGTGACCCCTGACCTACATATACAGGTGAATCCTATAATGAGAAAGAGTATTTAAGGGGGTCAATTGTAAGTTTCCTCCTCCTTTAGTTTTCTCTGAAGAGTAGCAACATGGGGGTCACAAAACAACTCTCAAATGACCTGAAGACAAAGATTGTTCACCATCATGGTTTAGGTGAAGGATACAGAAAGCTGTCCCAGAGATTTAAGCTGTCTGTTTCCACAGTTAGGAACATATTGAGGAAATGGAAGACCACAGGCTCAGTTCAAGTTAAGGCTCGAAGTGGCAGACCAAGAAAGATTTCGGATAGACAGAAGCGATGAATGGTGAGAACAGTCAGAGTCAACCCACAGACCAGCACCAAAGACCTACAACATCATCTTGCAGCAGATGGAGTCACTGTGCATCGTTCAACCATTCGCGCACTTTACACAAGGAGATGCTGTATGCGAGAGTGATGCAGAGGAAGCCTTTTCTCCCCCACAGCACAAACAGAGCCGCTTGAGGTATGCTCAAGCACATTTGGACAAGCCAGCTTCATTTTGGAATAAGGTGCTGTGGACTGATGAAACTAAAATTGAGTTATTTGGGCATAACAACGGGCATTATGCATGGAGGAAAAAGAACACAGCATTCCAAGAAAAACACCTGCTACCTACAGTAAAATATGGTGGTGGTTCCATCATGCTGTGGGGCTCTGTGGCCAGTGCAGGGACTGGAAATCTTGTCAAAGTTGAGGGACGCATGGATTCCACTCCGTATCAGCAGATTCTGGAGACCAATGTCCAGGAATCAGTGACAAAGCTGAAGCTGCGCCGGGGCTGGATCTTTCAACAAGACAACGACCGAAACACTGCTCAAAATCGACTAAGGCATTCATGCAGAGGAACAAGTACAACGGTCTGGAATGGCCATCTCAGTCCCCAGACCTGAATATAATTGAAAATCTGTGGTGTGAGTTAAAGAGAGCTGTCCATGCTCGGAAGCCATCAAACCTGAATGAACTAGAGATGTTTTGTAAAGAGGAATGGTCCAAAATACCTTCAACCACAATCCAGACTCTCATTGGAACCTACAGGAAGCGTTTAGAGGCTGTAATTTCTGCAAAAGGCGGATTTACTAAATATTGATTTCATTTCTTTTTTGTGGTGCCCAAGTTTATGCACCTGCCTGATTTTGTTTGAACAATTATTGCACACTTTCTGTAAATCCAATAAACTTCATTTCACTTCTCAAATATCACTGTGTGTGTCTCCTATATGATATATTTAACTGACATTTTTTATGGTAACAACCAATGATTTATACAGGAAAATAATGACTATTAACAAGGTTGCCCAAACTTTTGCATCCCACTGTATCTGGTCATTAGTTTCTCTGGATGCCTATCTAGCTGGTAACCATTACTGCATTCTTCTGTAGTATTTGTAGTACAGGGTGTCCACAAAGTCTCTTTACAATTTCAAAAAATTACTGAAAATGCAATTGATGAGATATTTTAATCAAATGTGTCCTATGTACTCAGTCATTATCAAAGTTTGTTTTAGTGTTGAGGCAATGTTCCATGTTTCAGGGAAACTGAACACACATAATGTGAGAAACTGGGGCTCAGAAAACCCCCATGTGAGTAGGGAACTTCACTGAGATAGTCCAAAGGTGAATGTGTGGTGTGGGATCATGTGCAATCGAATCATTGGTCAATTTTTCTTCAATGAGAGATCAATTACTGCAAATGTTTACCTTGACCTTTTGACTGAATATGTGACACCACAAATGGATGATCTTCAACCAACCGTCATTTTCCAGCAAGATGGTGCACCACCACATTGGGGACTGCATGTTCGTGGGTCAAACAATTCCAGATCGGTGGATGGGAAAGGGTGGCCCAATTCCCTGGCCACCTTGTTCACCAGATATCATTCCCCTGGACTTCTTTCTGTGGGGTTATGTTAAAGATATCGTGTATCGAACAAAGATATGGGACATTGATGACCTGAAGCAAAAGATCATTGATGCCATTGCCACCATTGATGACACTATGCTACAGAGAACATGGCAAGAAATCGAGCACTGTCTTGATGTACTTCATGCAACTAATGGTGCCCATATAGAGGTGTATTAAATGAGACAAAAAAACTTCAATATCTACTCCTCAGTTTTGTCTATTCATTTGTTTTTTTAGTAAAATTTTGAAATTGTAAAGAGACTTTGTGGACACCCTGTATTTTATACCATCAGAACAATGACTATGCCGATTAGGTATTCTCAAACTACAGACAATGATCGGGCTTTCTAATGATCTCATGAGTATACATGTTAAACATTGTAAGCTCTGGTCAATAATTATTTTTTGTAATTATCATAGTACTTACAATTGATGATGCACTATTCAGTCTATTAAGAACACATATATTGTATGCTAAAGGGGTGGAATAACTAAAGCAGTAGTCATATGCAGAATTTACACAAGTATTTTAATCATGACATTTACTTTAGAAAACTAGAACATTTACTTAACGGTCTACCTGAGACCCATAGTCTCTGTGTTTTAGGAGTCTTGGAATAACAGCTGAAGTTCAAAGTGAACAGAGATGAGTAAAGCAGAGGTCTTCATTGCAGGAAAGCATGGGATACTTGACATATATATCTGCAGCTTCAAATAACACTTTCCTACAATCCATAAGGTTCACACACAGAGAAAATGTTGAGATTTTTTTGACTGTTGTACTACCACAGTGACAGGGCCAACTCTAGCTAAAGTTTTACCAGGATGTTCACTGAGGCATGTTGATGACAAATTGTGATATAGCCTAACTGAAATAACTTGGAGCAAAATGACTTATATAAAGGTTTATTTTGTGAAAGTGTTTTTTAGTTGGTTTAAAAGTTTCAGTAAAACAAATTGAAAACAATTAACTGTTAAATACACTGACTAGTAATCACATTGAAAACCCATTCCCCTCCAAGTAAATAAGGAAAAGTAAAAGCAGGAAACAAAAAAGTAAAATAGAGTCAGTAAAGATTTTAAATTGGCTAGAAGTGATTTTTGAAATTAATTATTGGAAATTGATCAGTGTTTTAAAGACAAGGCCAGGTTAAGACTCCCACAGGCCCCTGGTTGACTTCGCTCCTTTACATATAGTTGATCATGCTTTTAACATTTCAGCACACAGACACTGGGTCATTTAAGGTAGCATGGTATTTCTCAATCAAGATTTCAGCTCGAGACTTCATCTCCCCTCCTTACCATGGTCATTTCGGCCTGTGAATACTCAGTTGTTTCATTAAATGGTGGAACCTAATAAAAAGACTCCTTGCCTCCCTCCTAACCCATTACCAGCTGTGTTTGGTACTTTTCAAGATGGGCTTAAAGTGGAGAAGGACACACAAACTGTAATTGCCTTTACTACACTATTGGCACGCAGACTTATCTTGCTCAACTGGAAGAATAGTAACTCACCTATTCTAAGTAAGTGGGTAACTGATGTTATATACTATTTGAACCTGGAAAAAATCAAATTCGCACTTAGATGATCTGTATAAGACTGTATGAAAAACTTGCAGGATCTAATCAATAACATTTTAGATTAAGCATTTAAATTGAAGAAGTAGGTTCTCTCCCCTCTTTTACTTCATTTATCTTTATTCATTCAGATTTTCACTCAAGTCCTAAAAGTAGATAAAGAGAAACCAGTTAAACAAATGAGGCAAAAATATTATACTTGGTCAATTATTTATTAAGGAAAATGACCGAATATTACATCTTTGTGAGTGGCAAAAGTATGTGAACCTTTGCTTTTCGTATCTGGTGTGACCCCGTCCCCGCCCCATTGCAGCCATAACTGCAACTAAACGTTTCTGGTAACTTTTGATCATTCCTGCACACCGGCTTGGAGGAATTTTAGCCCATTCCTCCGTATAGAACAGCTTCAGCTCTGGGATGTTGGTGGGTTTCCTCACTAACTGCTCGCTTCAGGTCCTTCCATACATTTAGAATGGATTAAGGTCAGGACTTTGACTTGGCCATTCCAAAACATTAACTTTATTCTTCTTTAACCATTCTTTGGTAGAACGACTTGTGTGCTTAGGGTCGTTGTCTTGCTGCATGACCCACCTTCTCTTGAGATTCAGTTCATAGACAGATGTCCTGAAATTTTCCTTTAGAATTCTCTGATAAAATTCAGAGTTCATTGTTCCATCAATGAAGGCAAGCCATCCTGGCCCAGATGCAGCAAAACAGGCCCAAACCATGATTCTACCACCACCATGTTTCACAGATGGGATAAGGTTCTTATGCTGGAATGCAGTGTTTTCCTTTCTCTAAACATAACACTTTTCTTTTAAACCAAGAAGTTCTATTTTGGTCTCATCCAACCACAAAAATTCTTCCAATAGCCTTCTGGTTTGTCCACGTGATCTTTAGCAAACTGCAGACGAGCAGCAATGTTTTTTTTGGAGAGCAGTGGCTTTCTCCTTGCAACCCTGCCATGCACACCATTGCTGTTCAATGTTCTCTTGATGGTGGACTCATGAAAATGAACATTAGCCAATGTGAGAGAGGCCTTCAGTTGCTTAGAAGTTGCCCTGGGGTTATTTGTGCCCTCACCGACTATTACACGCCTTGGTCTTGTAGTGATCTTTGTTGGTCGACCACTCCTGGGGAGGGTAACAATGGTCTTGAATTTCCTCCATTTGTACACAATCTGTCTGACTGTGGATTGGTGGAGTCTAAACTCTTTAGAGATGGTTTTGTAACACTTTCCAGCCTGATGAGCATCAACAACTCTTTTTCTGATGTCCTCAGAAATCTCCTTTGTTCATGCCATGATACACTTCCACAAACATGTGTTGTGAAGAGCAGACTTTGATAGATCCCTGTTCTTTAAATAACACAGGGTGCCCATTCACACCTGATTGTCATCCCATTGATTGAAAACGCCTAATTGAACGACTCTAATTTCACCTTCAAACTAATTGCTAATCCTAGAGGTTTACAAACATTTGCCACTCACAAATATGCAATATTCAATCATTTTCCTTAATAAATAAATGACCAAGTATAATATTTTTGTCTAATTTGTTTAACTGGTTTCTCTTTATCTACTTTGAGGACTTGAGTGAAAATCTGATGAAGTTTGAGGTCATATTATGCAGAAATATAGAAAATTCTAAAGGGTTCACAAACTTTCAAGCACAACATTAAACCTCAGTTTTGCTTTTTGGACACTGATCAACAGAAAAAAATAATATCAGAGTGAAAATAAATCTCTGCAAAGTGATCTAAATAAATTACAAATCTAAAACACAAAATAATTGATTGGGTATCCATTCACTCTCTTCAAGTCAGTATTTGGTAAATGCACCTTTAGCCACCATGACAGCCTTGAGTCTATGTGCACAGGTCCGTATCAGTTTGTTGTTTTTCTTGTCTGTATCCCTTGACTTGTGCTTTTCAGGCACACCTTCGCAGAGTTGCTTGGAGTGGGGTTGTGGTGTGTGTGTTTGTTTGTTGTCTTCACTGTGTAAATGAGACCATGGAACTGACTGACCACAAGTTGCACCTTCCAGATAAGATGCATTTATACTACCACCACTTCAAACTCCTTTGACTACAGACAAGGTGATCACTGCACCAGTCATGATTTAGGTGTGTCATATTTAAGCTGGTGAAAACATACACGGTTAATTATTTTGTGTTTTATATTTATAATTAATTTAGCTCACTTTGCAGAGATTTGTTTTCGTTTTGGTATTAAAGAGTCCATGTTGGGTTAATCATTGTCAAAAAAGCCAAAGTAAATCCTCTGTTACTCATGTAGTATAAAAATAAAATATAAAAATATTCAAGGGGTAAATCCATTTTATAGGAAGTGAGTACAATAAAATTCTTACTTACATTTTTCTTCAGAATAGTGGCAGTAACACAATACTAACAAATAGACACACAAATAAAATAAGTCAATGAAAGAGCACAGACACATATAAATACGCATGTGCAGCATTTGTTGCTGTGACTGGCTGGCTGACCCGTGAATAGCAGATCAGGCTAAGAACTTCGCTAAAATGTGTGACTGGTGATGGTGGGTATCTTAAAACATCTCCCTCAGAAGAGTCTGTTTCAGTGTATATTTCCTATAGTTGAGAAAAAAATATGTGCAGTTGTACAATTTTGAAATGAATAAGGATGCACAGATTTAGGACAAATATATTCTAGCTAGGGATGTTTTATGAAAATGTGCAAGGCAGATTTTCCAAATGAAACTAAGAAGTCATTTTTCAAGTTTCATAGAAAATATAATGGCCTACCTTCTTCTCCGAAAATGCTATTAAAATGCTATTCAATGTACATGAGCAAGTTTTAAAATTGTTGTAATACATGATTGTCCTAAAATACTACACTGATAATATAGACTGTGTCTTCTTGTTTTACGCAACTGTGCATAAATAAAAGTGCCAAATGGAATTATCCACAATGCAGCAAACTGAGTTGATAAATAATTAACACAATACATTTTACCTTCTACAGAATAATATAGTTGTCCAGTGAATCAAAATGCTGGCAACTACTACTCACTACAGTCCTGAAGATTAAGTCATAAGCACAGAAATAATCTGTAATTAAACGCTGCACAGAAAGACCTCTGTGCTACAGATTATTAGGAGGCTGAAAGCTTTTCTAAGGATATTGAAGTGGAAGGATTACTATCAGTACTGAGAAGGACATCAACGTACATAATTCTCTGGAAAAAAAAATGAAGCATATGTTTGGTTAGAAGTATCCAGGCAGCTGCGTCATAACATGCCCTAACTCCACCCCCAACAAACCATCTGCCTTACTCGATGGGATTCATTTTCCCTTTTCAACTTTTGATTCCATGCAGTCTGGCTGTATAACTTGGAGCTTAAGAAGCCACTGGGAGCTACAGGTTTGACACTCGAACTCTATCACTGACTCATGATGTTACCAGCAATTATTGACTATCAGAATGTGCTGCAAAAAGAGATGTAACATAAGAAATGCTATACTTGTAGTGACGTTTGTTTTGATACTGCTCAGAAATGCCGTACTGGGGGAGTAGGAGTAGAATTAGATCCTTGCCCTTCATTTTAAGGATCCAGTTATTGGTCTTCAGAGTTTAAAAAACTGAATAAAGCAGCATAGTTAATATGTTAAGCATTAAACCAAAAACCACATGTCTTAGCTCTCAGCCTGTCCATATTGGTGTCATTTGTATAGTGTGCTTTAAATTATGTTATATGCCTTTTTGTATGGCACTGTTTGAATGAAGTTATTTAGAATGAAGCTTAAGGTAAAAGGCTCTCTATAAGTGAAATACTTTAAGTGGCATTCTGTATTAATACTTATCGTGAATAATAATTAAATGCAAATAGTTTGCTTTACAATATTTCTTTTATCTTCATTTAAGAACATGAAATGTAGTGATAACAAAGCACTTTCCAACATGCGTCTGTCTACTTTATAGAGCCAGACCAGGGTGCCAGTCCAGTACTCGGATCACTCACATGCAAACCTAAACTCTCCATAAAATGAGACCAATGTAGACCCACTAGTTAAACCTAATGTGTTTCTGAAATGTCAGGAAAAACACTAATACTCAAAAATACTGGAGCAACATTTTCACTATTTCTTAATACTAAATAACTAAAGTTAGATTATCTTAGCAAAAGCTGAGTTACCCCACCTGGTAATACTGCATACCTCCTCTTTCACCACATTGTGATTTTTACTGTGTGGCTTCTCGGGGTATCCGTTATGATTACAGGTCTTACAATTCCCATGCAGAGTCTCTTCTTCAGCCTTACTTGGGTGATGTACATTATCACTGTCAACCCATGTTTTAAATTTTTTCCACATTAATTTCATTTTCTGATCCTGCCTTATATTACCATTTCTTGCCTTCAGACCCCTTATTCATCAACCCATTATCACTATACTAGAAAACATGTGGACCTCTGGGTCTCTAAAAAACATGGTTCATATAGACCAAGCTAAGCACTTCCATTTTGGCCACACCTTCTTTTGTACAGTAAGTGTCATCGCTGATCTGACTTTGGAAAGTAGCGTTCCACAACCAAACACTGATGTAAGGATTTAAAAGCAATTTTTCCTTATGGGTGAAAGTTAAGAGTATTTGATGATTTCTATGTTTAATGGCATACATTTCTCTGTTGCCATTTTTGCATTCTATATGGTTGAGCATGTGTCGATGAACTACAATATTATCTAGCTGCTCAATGGCTCTAAATTCAGGCTTACTTCTCATCGTTCTTCGTCACTGAAGCAGATTCTGTGTTTGCCTTGACACTCAGGAGATGTCGGCGCTGGAGTTCTTTTTTGGGCCAGCATGGGTTATAGCACACACAGGAGAACAGGTCAGTTTGTGCAGGCATTTGTCTGTTTTTGTCGCGTGTACATTTTGTTTCTTGTATTTGATACTCAGCAGATGGCGCTGCTGTTCTTCTTCGTATAAATGGCTTTAGCAATGTTCTTCATGCTCGGCATTACTGCTGTTCTTTTTTTTTCTGGCATGTCACCCAGATGCAGTAACTCTGCAGAGGTTGGTGTTACCAAAATTTTTTCCTTCATTAGTGTATATTGCTTTATATGCTTTTGATTAAGACTAAGATCAGGCTCTGCACCCACTGGATCGTGAGTAATCACATCACAAATGGACACAACCCTTCCTTAGCAATTTATTTATATACCTCTAGGATTAGCAGTTAGTTTGAAGGTGAAATTAGAATCAGGTGTTTTCAATCAATGGGATGACAATCAGGTGTGAGTGGGCACCCTGTGTTATTTAAAGAACAGGGATCTATCAAAGTCTGCTCTTCACAACACATGTTTGTGGAAGTGTATCATGGCATGAACAAAGAAGATTTCTGAGGACATCAGAAAAAGAGTTAAAAATGCTCATCAGGCTAGAAAAGGTTACAAAACCATCTCTAAAGAGTTTGGACTCCACCAATCCACAGTCAGACAGATTGTGTACAAATGGAAGAAATTCAAGACCATTGTTATCTTCCCCAGGAGTGGTCGACCAACAAAGGTCACTCCAAGAGCAAGGCGTGTAATGGTCGGCGCAGTCACAAAGGACCCCAGGTTAACTTCTAAGCAACTGAAAGCCTCTCTCACATTGGCTAATGTTCAATTTCATGAGTCCACCATCAGGAGAACACTGAACAACAATGGTGTACATGGCAGAGTTGCAAGGAGAAAACAACTGCTCTCCAAAAAAAAATTGCTGCTCATCTGCAGTTTGCTAAAGATCCCGTGGACAAACCAGAAGGCTATTGGAAGAATGTTTTGTGGACAAATGAGACCAAAATAGAACTTTTTGGTTTAAATGAAAAGCGTTATGTTTGGAGAAAGAAAAACACTGCATTCCAGCATAAGTACCTTATCCCATCTGTGAAACATGGTGGTGGTAGTATCATGGTTTGGGCCTGTTTTGCTGCATCTGGGCCAGGACGGCTTCCCTTCATTGATGGAACAATGAACTCTAAATTATATCAGAGAATTCTAAAGGAAAATGTCAGGACATCTGTCCATGAACTGAATCTCAAGAGAAGGTGGGTCATGCAGCAAGACAATGACCCTAAACACACAAGTCATTCTACCAAAGAATGGTTAAAGAAGAATAAAGTTAATGTTTTGGAATGGCCAAGTCAAAGTCCTGACCTTAATCCAATTGAAATATTGTGGAAGAACTGAGTTAGTGAGGAAACCCACCAACATCCCAGAGCTGAAGCTGTTCTGTACGGGAGGAATGGGCTAAAATTCCTCCAAGCCGGTGTGCAGGAATGATCAAAAGTTACTGGAAACGTTTAGTTGCAGTTATTACTGCAAAGGGGGTCACAGCAGATACTGAAAGCAAAGGTTCACATACTTTTGCCACTCACAAATATGTAATATTCGATCATTTTCCTTAATAAATAAATGAATAAGTATAATATTTTTGTCTCATTTGTTTAACTGGTTTCTCTTTATCTACTTTTAGGACTTGAGTGAAAATCTGATGATGTTTTAGGTCATATTTATGCAGAAATATAGAAAATTCTAAAGGGTTCACAAACTTTCAAGCACAACTGTAACAATATAATGGTACACTAAATGGCCAAAATATTCCAAATACCATAGCTGCTTTAGCATTGTTACTATCAATGCACCACTCAGAGTATTTTAACCCATTATATCTATGTCCAGCAGCTGATTGGAAAGATATAAAGCAGGTTTGTGTTGAGAGTATGCAGCTTGCAGCCCTGGAAGACATTTATATACATGCTACCTCAGGAATGCCACTAGCATCTGCATGGATTCCACTCACCCACGCCACAGTCTATTTGATCTTCCTCCTATCCAGCAAATGTTTCAGAGCTTTTCCTACACAGACCTTGAGGCTCAAAAACAGTTTCATCCCAATAGTTATAAATGCACTCAAGTAGTCCATTGAGTGCTCCCAGTAGAACTGTTTGTACTTATTATAATTACAAATACCTCATTTTAAACTTGCACTGCAACTGTAATATTTCACATTGTGAGTCACTTTATTAACCGTTTACTATCTGCACTATATGAACATGTATATTGTACTTATGCTTTCATCTAAATATATAATTCAACTAGCAGAATACCCGCGCTTCGCAGCGGAGAAGTAGTGTGTTAAAGAAGTTATGAAAAAGAAAAGCAAACATTTTAAAAATAACGTAAGATGATTGTTAATGTAATTGTTTTGTCATTGATATGAGTGTTGTTGTCATATCTATCTATTTATATTATATATATATATATATATATATAGCAAAATACCTGCGATTGGCAGCGGAGAAGTAAAAAGAAAAGGAAACATTTTAATAATAACGTAACATGATTGACAATGTAATTGTTTTGTCATTGTCATGAGTGTTGCTGGCATATATATATATATATATATATATATATATATATATATATATATATATATATATATATACATATACACACATACATATATATACATATACATATATACACATACTGTATATATACACACACACATATATACATACTGTATATACAACATACACATATATATACAAATCTACATATATATTTACATATATATATATTAGGGGTGGGACTCGATTAAAAAAATTCATCCAATTAATTAGAGGCTGTGTAAGAATTAATCTTGATTAATCGTATGTATCGCACGTAAATTTGCCCCAAATCGCAAATTTTTTTTTAATTTAAAACGGTTTTAGTGGGCGACAGAATCAAATAATAGACATGGACATGAATATTGTAAACTGAAGCTGTTTTAATTTCTGAAAAAAAAGCTTTTAAACTGCATTTGAATTCAAAACAGAAACAAAAATATCATCCCTGGTTAAAATTGGGCAGACTTAAAAATAAAGTGGTAGTTTAAGTACTTTAAGTACATTTTCAGAATGGTATTGTCTTTAAATAATAATAACCAAAATTTCAACATAAAGTGCAGTTTTCTTCTTAAAAAAATAAGTCAGAAACATAAAAGGTAATTTGACCAGCTTACTCTTTAAACTCTGAGTAACATTAGCCAAAATTATTTTGTACATTAGGCTAAAACAGTGTGTTCATTGAACATTTTATAATTAGATGTAATTAGAATTACTAACGGTCACGGAAGTCCAATGATCCCCAGTAAGAGCCACAAAGTCTGCTTTCTGTAATGCATCTAATTTTGCTTGCTTTTCAGTGTGCACAAAACCATGCTTTTATCAAGGCTTCACTTCGGGTAGTCGAAATGATCAGTCGTAGGAACGCGCTTTATTCCGACTCTTAACATTTTTGTAGCTGTGATGTGTGCATCAGTGTAATGGATGTACCAGGAAATCATGCATTGACAAAAGTTCCCGTTTGCTTGGAATTGAAAGTGTGATTAAATGCGTTATTTTTTAACGCGTTATGGAGTACATGCATCGAAGCTTCTCAGCTGTGCTTGTGCTAAGAAAGGGAAAATTTTAAAAATAACGTAACATGATTCTGCGTTAACCTAATATTTTTTCATACGTCCCAAACCAAGGAGAGGCGAAGGTAAAATGAATCAGGTAGCGCGCGTACATAGTCAGTACCCCACCCTCTCGGGAATCGAACCTCGAATGTCGGCGTTAGAGGCGAAGACTCTACAATTGCGCCACAGCGTGTGGCTTGTCTATATTAACGTGGTAAGTGTTCGGCAAGGCAGCTGAAGCGCTGCATTATGGGATCTATAGTTTATTGTGTTACCAGCGCTTCATATACCCGGGCTTTAATAACAATAATACAGTATATAAAATGATCTCGGGCGGATATAATTACATGCGGGCGGATGTGGCCCGCCCTTGAGTTTCACACATATGGACTAAATAGAACTTGAAAAGATATATTTTTTCAAATGTGATCGCAATTCAGATAGAGTTGACGCACTACAGCCTGCATGCCTCAATGAGTCATCCTCCCCTCGCTCTTACTTTTTTACCGTTCATCTAACGAATACACCGAGTATGGCTTTACCAAAACAATCATTGATGGCGAATAAAGTACCCATTATTCGAGTATGTAGATCGGGTTATATATATATACATATATATATACCCGCGTATCGCAGCGAGAAGTAGTGTGTTAAAAAGCTAGAAAAGAAAAGGGAACATTTTAAAAATAACGTAACATGACTGTCAATATACAGTATTTGTTTTGTGAGTGTTACTGAGTGTTGCGGTCATCAAGGATTTGATTATCATTATTTCTTTCAATCAGGTTCGTATTTGTAGGATGTGTTGTGTTCAAGTTACATTCCGTGTTTGTCAATCGTTTTAAAGATTACAGGTTTCATTCATCGATTTGTTTCTTACTGCATCAATAAACAGCTCGTCTTCTTCTTTATCTGAGACCTGACACACTGCATGCACGGGTTTTTACACTGTCTTCCTTTAGCGGGACATTGACTTTTCCAACGTGTGCTTTGTTTCCGCAGTAATTGGATTTATGAATATGCTTGTATGTATGAGACGCTTCATATTTTTTGCTGCCTTTTCAATTGTGTAATTCGGTTTTTGTTCAGCGCTCTTTGGAACTGTTGCCTTTTATATGTGCACTGCGTCAGTTCACGTGAGCCACTCGGTGTACATGCATCGAAGGTTCCCAGCTGTGCTGGTGCCATCTCCTGCTATGTCCATGGCTGTATTTAATGTTACCTTAGTCCTGGCACTTAAAACTTACTCTCGCAGTTTCGCTGAGTTTGTGTCAAACACCACCCTGACCGTCTCATCTTCCTCTCCATAAGCACAGTCCTTCACCCGTGAATATTTACCCGTGGCAGTTTGCTATTGGATTGCCACTGACGGACGGCCTTATATGGGCAGGCACTAAATTACAAACGCCAGCGGCAGCCTGTCTATGAACTTAATGTAAAGTGTAGGTTTACATCGTGCTTTGTTTCCGAAGTAGCAGAACTCATGAATATGGTTGTATATGTCACTCGCTCGCTTCTTATTGTTTCGTTGCCTTCTCAATTATATAATGCATGTTTTCTTGAGCGCTTTTTTTGAGGTCTTCCTGGTTTTCTATGTACTGCGTGATTACGTGGAAGGCGTGATGATGTCACACGAAACTCCGCCCCCACGGCGTTAAAGCTCATCTCCATTACAGTAAATGGAGAAAAACTGCTTCCAGTTATGACCATTACGCGTAGAATTTCGATATAAAACCTGCCCAACTTTTGTAAGGAAGCTGTAAGGAATGAACCTGCCAAATTTCAGCCTTCCACCCACACGGGAAGTTGGAGAATTAGTGATGAGTGAGTGAGTGAGTGAGTGAGTGAGTGAGGGCTTTGCCTTTTATTAGTATAATTAAAGGCAAGACAACCATGGAAAGCACGCCGGAAGGGGCGTGGATTCACTAAGCCGCTGACAAGTGAGACACCTATGGCGCACGCAGGAAGGAGCCACGCCCACCAACTCCAAGACCATTGGATACGACGACAACTCGCAGGGCCACTCCCACCAACTCGGACGCAACAACACAGAAAAAAAGGCGTCATTTATATTCGTCTGTCGTAGAGGCCACATGCAGTGCAGGTCAGGTTGATGTCATGTGCATGTCATGCACCTCCGAGCTACGTTGATTGTTCATAGAGGCATGTTTCTCGCGAAGGTCAATCGCCATATGCAGCTTGTGAAACGGTTTGCGAGGGGTATCCCATGGGATCCTTAAAACAATCCTTTACAACTGAGGTTAAAGCACAATGAAGTAAGCAGTCTTTAAAAACCGAGTTTTTGGTTACAACGCACGACCGCGTGCACCATAGCAAACTGTTTTACACACTACATACAGCTATTCGCATCCGCGACAAACATGCGTCTTCTTAGATGCTCCTGCAGGAACATGGAAGACGTTTCCCTGCCCACCAACACTCCTTTTTCACCGGCCGGCGTCTGCCCTCGCTCTCTAGGCATTCACACTGCCTGCCCATTTGCCCGGACGCAAAAACTCACCAACCACCCAGTTAGTCCCTTTCATCTGTGGTAAGAATCCACATACATGTCTGAGCCACGCGCCGTTTGTTATGCCGCGGGTTCACTATTGTGCTGTATTTTGCTCTCTCCAGAGTTCCATCTTTTCATTCACTTACTGTTGTATTCTCACACCAACCCGTTTTAGACATCCGTGTCTTTCCAGAAGTGTTTAGCTTTCAATAAATAATTATGCATGAGATTGACCATGTGTCTACCCAGCGCAGAGAGGCGTGGGTAAGCCATTGAACCCCATTCAGGCTGCAAGCCGTGGAATTCCCACTAAGTGTGACTCATACGCTCCCACTCATTACCTCCCTAACCTTTGTACACACCCACCTCGCTGCTACCATGGTCGGGTGTCTTGGTGGATTATATACAGAAAAGCAGCCAAAACCGAGGGGTTTCCCATGGGATCCTTAAAACATTCCTTTACAACTGAGGTTAAAACACAATGAAGTAAGCAGTCTTTAAAAACCGAGTTTTCGGTTACGATGCACAACCGTGTGCACCATAGCAAACTGTTTTACACGCTACATACAGCAATTTGCATCCGCGACAAACATGCGTCTTCTTAGATGCTCCTGCACTTTGTTCACACCCCCCTCCCACCTCGCTACTACCGTGGTTGGGTGTCTTGGTGGATTATATATAGAAAGGCAGCCAAAACCGCACAGAGCAATGAAAAGTCTAGAGTTCCATCTTTTCATTCACTTTATGTTGTATCCTCAAACCCTCCCTTTTTAGACAACTGTCTCTTTCCAGAGGTGTTCAACCATCAATAAATAATTATGAGGCGTTTGTTATGCCACGGGTTCACTATTGTGTTGTATTTTGCTCTCTCCAGAGTTCCATCTTTTCATTCGCTTACTGTTGTATTTTCACACCAACCTGTTTTAGACAACCGTGTCTTTCCATAAGTGTTTAGCATTCAATAAATAATTATGCATGACATTGAGCGTGTGTCTACCCGGTGCAGAGAGGCATGGGTAAGCTGTTGAACCCCATTCAGGCTGAAAACCGTGGAATTCCCACTAAGTGCGACTCATACCCTCCCACTGGTTGCGTCCCTACCCTTTGTACACACCCACCTCGCTACTACCGTGATCGGGTGTCTTGGTGGATTATATATAGAAAAGCAGCCAAAACCGCACAGAGCAATGAAACGTCTACGTCAGTCACAGGTGCATCTGGACTGTGTAAAGACGACGACTCAAGTGACGAGTTGAAGGTGGGCACATGAGCGGGCAGTGCATACTGAACGAGAAATCGGCAAACTAGCATGACGGACGGAGTTGAATGGACGTCCTTCTCCTCTCCTCCCGTTCCACACTCCATGCCGTGCACCCCCATCCCTCCGTCTGGTAGGAGAAGGCGCGAGGGCGGTCCGCCAGTTTTCAGTCACGGATGATTGTGTGTTGGTTCGTTCCGTGCATTGTTACAATGTTGCTTTTCTTGCTGAATTATTATATTACAGATTTTTCAAATGTTAATTTTCTCCCTGTGCTTAAAAATCATTTAAAAACCAGCCTGATTATGCGGCGTTTGGTACACCGCGGGTTGGCTAGTATTGTATATTTTTCATTGTTTTTTCTTGGATTATTATTATTATTTTATCATTTTATAGGAAAATAAATTTATGGAGCAGATGCATATTGAATCTCATTGTACCATACTTACAATAAAGGAGTTCAATTCAAAAGAAGATAGTCCATATTTAGAGATGATTATGACTGGCTTCTAAGTTGATTTAGATTTCCAAGAGCTGTCCACTTGGGGCTGTGTGCTGTTAGAATACTAGGATGTATACGCAATATCATTTTTAAGATGAAATGCATTCAAGTATGGCACTGTACAACTTTCTGAACATCAACTTTTGAGTGCCACTCCATCAACTTCCTTTTGTTGCTCACGCCACTGTATAAGCCACCCAATTATACATTTTTCCTTTCCCTCAACTTCAACAAGTAGGACCTCCACTTTGCATTCCATGAAATTCTTCTTTTTTACACGTGCTTTTACCATTGTCTTTTAATAAAATACTGAATTGAAGGGGCAATTCATATTGATTTGCATACTCAACTATGCAGAATTCTGGGAGGAGTCAGGGTGGGGCTGTAGGCATGTGCATTAAAATTCACATTGATTGGGGTTTATAAAGGGGAAATGTGTAGAACTTTGTTTATGCACAGTTTTATGCATCTCAATTTTTTCTGCATATACACATTTCTGTTTTTGTCCATACGCCATTTTTTAATGTTAAATTTTGCACATGGCGTAATGCATGAGGCCCCATTTGTGAGCTTGTGCACTACCTAAAATCAATAAAACATACATTTTAAATGTTTAGTTATTTTTAAAGATGAAAACATTAAAGTGACATCAAATTGACAATAATATAAAATGAGGTATGTACTAAGGAATTCACACTCTAGGACCTCTTAAGGAGCAGCTTATTCATACTCCCTAACATGAGACTGTATGCATAATGAATCATGCAATGTGACTTACTTCAGTTTTTCTATACATTTTATGCCATTATATTTTCTTATCTTCCAACACAGACAAATACTTTGAACTTAGAGAACTTGTCTTTTCAAGCATCTGTATATACTGTGTGGTGGTGGTGTGGTGATGGTGGTGTTTTCCTGTTCATGTTTAATATGTTATTTTGGTTATTTGTATATTTCCATAGCCATATTATTGTTTTTCTTTGTTTTGTTTTCAATTAAGATCATTTGGATCTGGAAGAGAAAGGAGGAGACGGTAGGTTTTTGCTATTGGGGGAGGGGTCTTTTTGTTATAAATTTAAGGGATAAGTTTGGTACTTTTTAAGTTGAAGGTTTTTCATCACAAACATGGTAAATAAGCATTTACCAGACAAAATTGTATTCTAAACTTAAGCATTTTCTAAATTTTTTTTTAAAATGCATAGCTTGTCCTAGTGTTTTAAAATGGAATATATACATATGTGGAAATTCATATACTTGTCAATGTGAATATTCATAAGATTTATTCAAAATAGTACAAAATCCAGTAGATTCCCATTGGAGCGTATGGTACAAAATAATGAGTAGGTGGGATTGCATTTTCTTTTCCGGTAACCTTTTTTTTTTTGTTGTAAAGTACCTCAGTTTGATTCCTGGTTAGGCCCCTGGCTGTGTGGAGGTTACTTCTTCTTCTCATGTCCACTTGATTTTTTTTTTTTGAGTATAGTGGCTTTCCTTTCAGATTTAATGGTCATTCTACCTTGGTCTCCTGTAATCAAATATCTCCATCTTCTGGCTAGTACTGCTACAGTGAGCTCTTTCCATCCATAATCTTAAATTGGATGAAGCAAATAAAAAATAGGTGGATGGTCATTCTAATTAGACAAAAGCTTAATAATTGTTTAGATACAAGATAAAAAATAAATGCACTAGACAGTGCTGCTTCATTTCAAATGAAAAAGTTGTCTTTTCTTGACACAGATTGCCTGCCACATTAAGCTTTCTTTTTCCCTTTTTAGCTGGAGTGTGAACATCTGGAAGGACAGTGGAGTTTCTTTTCAAGTCATTGCATCATGCAGATGGCTATAAAATATGATGAATTTAGAATGAGGAGGAATTCAGTTCCACCAGTGCAGACTCCCTATGCCAAGCACATGCTGCCATATTTGCCACGGCCAATGATGGAGAATTCAGCATGTTATACTTTACCTCCAGAGGTACTGTCATTTAAAAACAAAAGGAAAATGCACCACTTTTGTTTATAATGGGCAAAAAACCTGTATTTCTATTGTTTGTCTTTTCTTCTTTTTATTCTGTCCCACTTAAATTTCTACTTTCATTTAATGTTTGACAATTTTAAATACTATTTCGTCTTTTAAGAGTTACAGTGACAAAAGGCTAATCGGGTCATATCACAATTTTTTGTCATCAGCAATGGTGTCCAGGACATCTTAGGTCCTTTCAGACTAACCATTTTTCCAATCTACTTTAGAAGACGAAGAGCATTAACTGATAAGACCTTAGTCTGAAGGGGCCAGATACATCATCTCGGTTGAACTAGATGTTTTCTTGTTCTGAATTGTGCTATTTTTTTTTACTGTATCTATATCTGGTTGGCAAGTGTGCTGCTAAACTGATGATTTTATTGTATTTCTCACAACCAATGCTGCCTTGTTAGAGAGACACAAATGCATACTTAACTGACAGTGCTTATTTTGTAGAAGTCCATCCATCATTCTAATGTCTCCACTTCAAAACTACCTGTTTTTACAAAAATGTGTATGCTGAAGCAATATTTTGTAATTATAAATTATATCTCATCTTCTCAATCTACTTTTCCTGGTGAGGGTCACAGTAGTGGAAGCAGGCGAAGCAGGAGAGCTCAGATTTCTGTGTCTACAACTACAAATTCTAGCTCTTCTTGTTTAAATCCCAGTTTTTCCCATGCCAAATGGGAGATATAATTTTTCCAAAATGTCCTTAGGTCTTTGCCTAGTGGGATATACCTGGAGCAGTGGGAGCTGCCTGGGGGGGACATTCTTATGACATACCCAAACTACCTTGTCTGGCTGTTCTCAATAAGGTAGGAGAAGTGATTCTACGACATGTCATGACAACATTCAAAACAGAGGTGGCAAACACATGACAGTCAACCATTAACAATAGACAGTAGCTGCATCCATGTCAAAAAAATACAAAAGGCTAGTGTGAAAAGGTTATGTGTCAAGCAAAATGCTATGCAAATTAATTATAACATTCCTCAAATAATAAAAAAATACAAATCACTTTATGTTCAAGAATACTTTGTTACCAGGTGTAAATCTACATATTCGTTCAATACTGAAGATGTACAGTTGTAAAATGTATAAAATAAAGTAAAATGATAAAATGTATAAGCTTTACTTGGGCTCAACTGTATGTGTAAATAACAAAGCAAATGTTACAATTCCAACAAATCTTAAGAAAACAAGTATGGAAAATGTTGCATGGATTTACGTATGAATATATCACACTACCTGAAAGCACTTTAATTCTTGTAATACATTTTTTTCTTTGTAATATTTTTCAATTATAATTAACATATGAAATGATTAAAAGAACTTTAGCTGACTAATTGAACATTGCATTTGATAATTAATTTTTGAGATCTAACTTTATACAACATACAGTACCTATAATACATATTCACCCCCTTGGACATTTTCATATTTTATTGTTATACAACATTGAATTACAGCAGATTTAATTGTATTTTTTTGACACTGATCAACAGAAACCTCTCTATTATAATAAAAAAAATCCTGGGAGGAGACGTGACTTTTTCAGAGAGATACTTTCATGTCCTGCAAGATGAGACTTTATGGCAAGAGATTTAACCATGCCGGAAATAAAAGACAAAGAGTAGATGAAAAAGTAGAATGTTGTAAAGAATTCAAAAACGTTGGCGCAATACACATGCAGAACAGATTAGAGATAATGAAAGTGCTAAAATTCGAAAGTCTCAATAAAATGATAGTAAAGATCACATTAGCACAAACAAACATAAATTATTACTCGGTGAAATAACGGAACAGCGAAAAGAGATCAAATGTATTTTTTGGATGTAAACTTTAAGTCAGAGACTTGTAGGTCGTCTAATACGTGTTGCCATCAAAAGTAATGTTTCTTCCCATTGAAGAGGTGTATCCACGAGAATTAAAAGATTTGTTGGTTGGTGAAAGTGAAATCCACATACGCGAGCAGTAGAGGCATGAAGTGGCTGGCACGTAAGCAGGACGGGGAGGGGGTTGGCAACTGAAGCAAGCAGGGAGCGAAGCCCCCTAGTAAACAAACACAAAATAATCGTATTAAGTATTTATCCCTAAGTCTCATCATTAGTTCAATGGAGATCACCTGTCTATTTTCAAAGGGTTTCAGTGGATTACAGTATTAATGCACCCGTACATATGTGGAAGGTTCAAATTGAGGTAAGTTAGTATCGTGGCCTAACCCATACAATGAAGACAAAAAAGTACTTAAGGGATCTCTGTGAAAAGCTGATTGTAAAGCACAACTCAGGGGATGGTGAAAATATCGAAGTCACTGAATATCCATTGAAGTCCAGTTAAGTAATTCATTAAGAAATGGAAAGTAAAATTGGCTCAGCTGTACTTAACGCAGGGTATCCACAAAAACTGAGTGATTGCTCAAGAAGACGACTAGTGAGAGAGGCCACCAAGAGACCATTGATAACTCTGAAAGAGTTACAGTTAAAGTAGCTGAGATTGAAGAGACTGCGCAAACAACTGTTGCCCATGTTCTTCACCAACTCCAGCATTATGGGAGAGTGGCAAAGAGAAAAATACTTCTTTAGAATGCACTTGTTACTTTGGTTAAGGTTTGCCTGAAGCCATACCTTAGAAGGAGACTCTGAAGTTAGCTGGAAGAAGGTTCCATGATCTGATGAGACCAAAATTGAGCTTTTAGACCATCAATCTAAATCCCATTAAATGTGAAGCAAAGTAATGGCAGCATCATGCTGTGGAGATGCTTTCCAGCAGGAAGCCCTGGAAGACTTGTAGAAGATAAAATTAATGCAGCAAAATACAGTAAAAGCCTAGAGAAATACCTGATGCATTCTGCAAGAAACCTGTGCCTTGGAAGAAGAATTGTTTTCCCAGCAAGACAACGACCCAAAGCATAAAGTCAGAGCTACATTAGAGAGACCTAAAAACAACAATGTTATTGTCCCAGAGTGTCCAAGTCAGAGTCATATCTTAATTGAGAATTTGTGGTTGGACTTGAAAAGGTTGTTCAGTCCCTCACATAGCTCGAGCAACTCTGCAAAGGATAATGGGGGAAATTGGCAGCATCCTAGTGTGTAAAGCTGATCAAGACCTGTGCACACAGACTGAAGACTGTTGTGGTTGACAAAGGTGCATCTGCTAAATGCTGACTTGAAGGAGGTGAACACTTACGTAATCAGTTATTTTGTGTTTTATATTTATAATTAATTTAGACCATTTTTTCTATTGATCAATGTCAAGAAACCCTATTCTAATTCAATGTTGTGTAACAATAAAATGTGAAAATTTCCAAGGGCTAAATACTGTTAAATTCACTGCTTAAGCTCATTATCTTATGCAATGTTATGCTAATTGTGCTTTTTTTTAGCGTAAAATGTCAGTGGTGCAAAATGAAGAGATTCAAAACAGAAGGGATTCTTCCATTTCCAAGAAAAGCAGCACATGTGTAAATCTTGTTCAACTACCCTGCACCATCAATACTCTTAATGAGAAGACATCATTGAACAGGAAACTTAGCGGATCAGAACCTGTCAAACTTCAAGCAGCCTTATTCAATAAATCTCATCAAAGTTTCTCAGTAAATCCTGAAGAGTTGCCAAGGTACCATAGACCTTTTTCTAATGATCAGCAATTCAAGGACAGTGGCAACAAGTGGTATACAAACTACACAATGCACAACTCCTTCAGGACCTCAACTCCTCCTACACGTAGCGTAATGTCGGCTCCCAGTTTTGTTTTTGAAAAATCACAGAAACAGAGATGCAAGCTCATTGGTGATGACCGTCAGCTTTACAGTTCCTCTAACAAAAAGCGCCAACGGTATGTGACAAAAGATGGCAAGAGCCAGGTTAACCTTGGCAATATTGAAGAAAAGAAAAGGTTTCTTTCAGACATTTTCACCACCATTGTTGATCTAAAGTATCGCTGGTTTTTATTTGTCTTTATGATGTGTTATATTGTGACATGGATCATGTTTGCAGAAATTTATTTTATAGTTGCTTGGCTGAGGGATGATGTTAATCACATAAGGGACCAGACATGGAATCCATGCATTGAAAACGTGGATAGCTTTCTCTCTGCTTTATTGTTCTCAGTTGAGAGTCAACGAACCATTGGCTATGGTTACAGAATGGTAACAGCCAATTGCACAGAAGGTGTAATTTTACTTATGATTCAGTCAATCATTGGTTCCATGATTGATGCCCTCATGGTAGGATGTATGTTTGTGAAGATCTCTAGACCAAAAAAAAGAGCTCAGACTTTGATGTTCAGCACAAATTGCGTCATATCTTATCGGGATGAGGAACTATGCTTAATGTTTCGAATTGGGGATCTTCGAGACAGTCATATGGTGGATGCCAAAATAAGAGCCAAGCTAATCAAGTCCAGGCAAACTAAGGAAGGCGAGTTCATTGCACTGGAGCAATCTGAATTCAACCTTGGATATAACACAGGAGAGGACCGGCTTTTCTTAGTGGAACCTCAGATTATAAGTCATACCATTAACACAAGTAGTCCATTCTGGGCCATGAGTGCAGATTCCTTGAAAAGGGAACAGTTTGAGATTGTTGTGATCTTGGAAGGAATTGTGGAGGCAACAGGTTTGTCTATACTCTTTAACTTTAATAGTATATAATATGTTCAATTTCATTTTCACTTTATATGGATGGAATGGTCTTTGGCAGTTGCAGCACTGCATGATACAGTTCAGTAAAATAGTATTTCTCCCCATTCAACCATCTTAATCATAGTATATGTCTGCAATGAATATTATCTGATCTTTATCCAGATCATCAAAATACATCTATGGGACTAGAATGAGAAAAAAAAACCCAAATGGTTATTTAAATTTTTTCATAAAAATATCTTCGAACACTCTTATGGAAAACTTAACTGTGCACAAAAACAGGGTGTATGGTTTGCCAGTCAGAAACTGCAGTCATGCACCTTTTCTATGGTTTATCAGTTTTTCATATCACTTCTAAGAATATTTTGCCACAACTGACTGTGTCAAACTTTTCATTTTGAGTCATTCCTTAGCATTTCTTTGGTGTCTGGGTTCTGGATGTTTGCTTCATTCAAAAAGTCCTGAGTTCTTCTTCAGTCAGTTCTAATAAAGAAAGTCACGCATCAGCTGAAGGAAAGATTGCATAAATGTCACCAGAGGAGTCCTGAAGTAGAAAAACTAACACATTTTCAGTGTAACGTGACAAGGTGTTGAAGTTCTGGTAAAACACAACAGCTTTAGTCTATGACGCCCTAACACCATGCTTGACAGTTTAGTCTTGTTTCAGAAAGCTTTCAAGAATTTTTGTTGCTCAAAAGATCCAGTGTTGATTCATTTCTTTATAGAATATTCCTTCTAATGTCTTCAGGAGCATCCACATTATTTCACAATCTTTAGATAAAGAACAGTGATTCTTTTTTTCCCCACATAAATTATTCCTTTTAAAATCTTGAGGAGCATTTAGATTGTTTATTTTTTAAAGGAATACTCCACCCAAAACTTATAATTTTAACATGCTACTTACCCTTGAGGTTTTTACTGAAACGTGAGAAAAATTTTAAGCTCATGTTTTTCATTAAGACAGAAGATAACATAGTTTCTGCCATATAGACATTTATGGTGACCAATGCTGGACAACAGCAAACATTATCAAAACATCCATGAAACACACTTGGATGCGAAGAAGCATCTGAACCGTAGACCTGACTCCCATTATTACATTTATAAATTCATAATAGTAAGTCACAAATAGAATACCTTGGGATCATTTAGCAGCAGTCTGTGAAACTGTGTATGGGAACTGAACTTCCCATTCTCTATCTGATAATATTTTCGGTCACTTTAATTTTTAGTTTTACATGTCTCACAGTTAAAACATGCTTTTTTGATGTCATGTGAAGTGCAGTGTTAGTCTATGAATAAGGTGTTACTGGGCTGCAATCGTGACCAGGGAATAAATCAGGGACACAAGTCTGTAATTCATATACTTGGGCAAGTCCAAGTGTGTTCCATTTCGTTCACGTTTTTTCCAAAAGTTACTTTTTTAGCAATATTTTAGTTAAAAAAATGAATGCGTTTGGGACTACTTAACTTGTGGATTACACAAGCCGAGTAATGTTATATTTTTTTATTGATTTTTTGTGATTGTTTGTTGTTGTGAAGCACTGGTCACCACAGACTCCTATTATATCAGAAACTTTGTTATCTCAATTTTGCATGAAAATATGAGATTACATTTTTTCCAAGCCATCACTGCAAACTACACAGGGAAAGTGATATGTAAAGATGTAATTTTTGGATGGTATATTCTTTTAAGTAACAATGTTCCCTTTTTACTTTTTATCTAAATTGTCTGTGGGTATTACCACCGTAATGCAGATATTCACATAAATCTCTTCAGACATTTTTAGTTCTTGTAACTGATTTTTTGACTAAGGATGGCCACTTTTCTACATAGAAAAAGTCTTCAAGAAGGAGTGGGACACTTACAGGCCCCTAGTTGGTTGTTGTAGAGTTGAGGGTTTTTAAATGTGACAAGAGAGTAACCATAATGCAATTTCAGGTTGCAGGTAGAAAAATGTTGTGTATTGTTAACAGTTATACCCCTAACAACTATTCTGGCTATTTACCTTTAATAGTGATGGCGGACAGAGCTATTGAAGGAATACTGCATGCTCAACCAGGATTATTACAGTAACAGATGGAGGGCACAGTGGTAGCGCTGCTGCCTTGCAGCAAGGAGACCTGGGATCGCTTCCTTGGTCCTCCCAGCGTGGAGTTTGCATGTTCTCCCCGTGTCTGCGTGGGTTTCCTCCAACAAACCAAAGACATGCAGGTTAGGTGCATTGGCGATTCTAAATTGTCACTAGTGTGTGTGCGTGTCCTGCGGTGGGCTGGCACCTTGCTTGGGGATTTGTTCCTGCCTTTGCTCCCTGTGCTGGCAGGGATTGGCTCCAGCAGAGCCCCGTGACCCTGTGTTAGGATATTGCGGGTTGGAAAATGAGTAACTGACTGACTGAAGTCTTGTCTGTGTGATTCTCCCTGTCACCAGTGCAGCTTACATTACAAATGGTACAAATGTTGATATCTCTTATTACACAGAAATAATGTCCGCAATATGCTAAGACTAATATAGGAGGACTGAACTGTAGCAGGCCACTTTAGGGTCAGTCAGATAATATTTTATGAATTGTGTACTCGCATTATTTGTCTATACAGGTTTATTCCATTGGTTGAGAATATATGAAAACCTTTGGGGACAGGCTCTAAGATTTTGTGCTATTGGCATGTGTAAGGAAGTAATGATGAGTCTGGTGTTGTCAGGTTAAGGTTGAGCTAGTATCTTCAATCTCACACTAGTGTTGTTCTTAAAATAAGCATTTTGATACTTTTGATAATGAAAATTTTAAAGAATTAAAAATTTGTATACTAAGTAGGTAGCTTTTACAACATTTTGTCATTTTCTGATATGTTCAAGTATAAAAAAACAACTTGACCTGACAGCTTGTCTTTGACTCCTTCATCCACAAACAAGTTATCTTTATGGGAGGAATCCAGCAAGATAATACTGTAAAGAATAAGGCACTGAAATCGTTATTTCAGCTTTCCCCTTGACATAACACTGGATCAATAGTATTTGTAAATACTTGGATGGATCTTTTTATTTGCTGCTTTTGTGATTTAGTTCTGCAAATCTTTAACAACAATTTATATCTGCTTGTTTTGCAATAGGAATGACATGTCAGGCTAGGACTTCTTACACAGATGATGAGATACTCTGGGGTTACCGTTTCGAGCCATGCATGTCTTTGGAGAAAGGAGCCTTTCGTGTGGATTACAGCCGGTTTGACAAGACATTTGAAGTTACTACGCCATTGGTCAGTGCTAAAGAGATGCAAGCACTGAAAGACTTAGAAAGGAATGAGCAGTCCATCTTGAGCCTATATTGGGATAATGTGGGTAATACCTACCCGTCCGTAGATCCAGAGAACAGACTGAGCCGATCTGGCATTGACCATATCTCAGAAGAAAGGACACCAGAACTGAAGGACAAAGTATTTGCAGTTTAATGCATATATCTGATCAATTTGAGATTGTTGACTGACATCAAATGATTAAGAAGTACATTCATCCAATTTTCTTTGAACTGCTACAAATTCAATTCATAATTTCAACTTTGTGACAATGCCAAGTAGCTTTTGTGATCTGCATGGTGCTAAAAAGCTGAATAAAATATTTCTGAGTACACAGGCAAATCTGTTTTATTAAATAAAAGTTGTCAAATATCAAATTGTATTCATTATTGTTGACTGCCATTTTTAGGTTAATGTTCATTCTTACTTCACTACAAATACAATTTAATTCTAATTTTAAAGTAATAGGTTTAAAACAAAGATCAACCAAATGATTATTCAATTTTCAGTGTAGCTTTCAAAGTATCCAAATAGTCAAACCTAAGAAGTGTAATGATAATCACAGAATACAAGTTTCTGACCAGGGATTTCCCATGTAGAACAATTAGAAAAATAAAGAAAAAAAAAATCCATAGTCTCCTTTTACAAATAATTTCATTTAGGCAAGTTATAAATAACAATTAAATGGACTGAGATTTATTTTTATCCCTCTCTTAAAGAATTTGTAAATATATTTAGTTAAAAGCATCCTGAAACACTTAAGTGTAATGCCAATTTGGAGTTCATAGCATAGTGATAAGTGATTAGTACTACTGTATCAGGGATGAGGCACGAATAGTTTCGAGTAGCACATATGATTCTTGTTTATTTGCAGTTTGAACATTCTTCCCATGTCAGCTTGGGTTTCTTTTGGGTATTCCAGTTTTCTTTCCAACTTAGCAAAAATATTCATTGCACATGTGCCCCATCATGAAGTGGGTTCTACTTTCTGACTAGTACCCTTGCAAACTGGCACTTCACAACTCTACGTTAGATTAAATGGGTTTATGAATGCTGTGGTATGTTATGATACTAATTTTAGCTTCAGTACTTTGAAAGGTTCATCATAATCAGAGCCTGAAACTGAGCACTTGCAATGCTATCTAGAATTCCCTAGTTTATACTTTAAGTTATTCTATATGGTCAGTCACGAGAAAAGCAAGTATGAAAAAGATAGATAGATAGATACTTTATTAATCCCAAGGGGAAATTCACATAATCCAGCAGCAGTATACTGATACAAAAAACAATATTAAATTAAATAGTAATAAAAATGCATGTAAAAACAGACAATAACTTTGAATAATGTTAGCATTTACTCCCCCGGGTGGAATTGAGTCGCATAGTGTGGGGGATGAATGATCTCCTCAGTCTGTCAGTGGAGCAGGACAGTGACAGCAGTCTGTCGCTGAAGCTGCTCCTCTGTCTGGAGATGACACTGTTCAGTGGATGCAGTGGATTCTTCATGATTGACAGGAGTTTGCTTAATGCCCGTCTCTCTGCCACAGATGTTAAACTGTCCAGCTTCATTCGTACAATAGAGCCTGCCTTCTTAACAAGTTTGTCCAGGCGTGAGGTGCCCTTCTTCTTTATGCTGCCTCCCCAGCACACCACCACATAGAAGAGGGCACTCGCCACAACCGTCTGGTAGAACATCTGCAGCATCTTATTGCACACTAGCAGAATACCCACGCTTCGCAGCGGAGAAGTAGTGTGTTAAAGAAATTATGAAAAAGAAAAGGAAACATTTTAAAAATAACGTAACATGATTGTCAATGTAATTGTTTTGTGACTGTTATGAGTGTTGCTGCCATCAAGGATTTGATTATCATTATTTCTTTCAATCAGGTTCGTATTTGGAGAACGTGTTGTGTTCAAGTTATATTCCGTGTTTGTCAACCGTTGTAAAGATAACAGGTTTCATTCATCGAAGTGTTCACTACCCAAATCGGTACTCGTGAATCTAAGATGTTTAACAGGCATCCCCGGTATTAAGTTGTGGATTTGCCTGCGAATATTTAGTGGCAGCGTATCTATACTTAATTTAAACTTAAGCTTTACACCTTGCTTTCCTATTGATATGTCCACAAAGGCTTGTTCAGATTCAGAGGGTTGTTCCTTTCTTACTGCATCAATAAACAGCTCATCTTCCTCTTTATCTGAGACATCACACACTGCATGCACGGGTTTACCTTTCCCAGTCCTGCAAAGTCAGTTCACGTGAGCCGCTCGGAGTACATGCATTGAAGGTTCTCAGCTGTGCCATCGGCTTTATTTAATGTTAGCTCACACCCGGCACTTAAAAGTTTCTCTCGCACTTTTGCTGAGTTTGTGCCAAACACTATTCTATCCCTGACTATCTCATCTTCGTTTGCATAAGCATAGTTCTTCACCAGCAATTTTAACTCCGTTACAGCAATTTTAACTCAGTTACAAAGTGATCAAAAGTCTCGTTTATACCCTGCATTTTCTCATTAAACTTGTATCTCGTGAATATCGTATTCGTCATAGGCATGACAAACGCCAGCAACATCGTGTCTATGAAGTTAATTTAAACTTAAGGTTTACACCGTGCTTTGTTTCCGCAGTAGCTGCACTCATGAATATGCTTGTATGCGTCACTCGCTTCATATTCTTTTTCTGCCTTCTCAATTGTGTAATGTGTTTTTTGTTCAGCGCTCTTTGGAGCTCTTACTTGTTCTCTGCGTACTGCGTTCACAGTCAGTTCACATGAGCCGCTCGGAGTACATGCATCAAAGGTTCTCAGTTGTGCTTGTGCTATGTCATGCTATCTTTGCGATGTCCACGGCTTTATTTAATGTTAGCTCAGACCCAGCACTTAAATGTTTCTCTCGCATTTTTGCTGAGTTTGCGCCAAGCAGTAGTCTATCCCTGACCATCTCATCTTTATTTGTATAAGCACAGTCCTTCACCCACGAATATTTAGCGGCAGCGTGTCTATTGGATTGCTGCTGACGGACGCCCTTGTATGGGCAGGCACTCAATTACGTGGGAGGCGTGATGATGAAGGACGCAACTCCGCCTCACACGGCGACCAAGCTGCAGGCGATGGCCATATATATGTACGTAAGTAGGTTCCAGTTATGACCGTTACGTGTAGAATTTCAAAATGAAACTTGCCTAACTTTTGTAAGTAAGCTGTATGGAATGAGCCTGCCAAATTTCAGCCTTCTACCTACACAGGAAGTTGGAGAATTAGTGATGAGTGAGTCAGTCAGTCGGTGAGGGCTTTGCCTTTTATTAGTATTGATGCTGAAGGACGCCAACCTTGTAAGAAAGTATAGTCGTGCGGCGCCGGAAATGATTTGTAAATAATACATTAAAACAGGAACATTCAAAAAATAGAATTCTAAATGCTTTAATTCAGCTTATTAACAACCAACAATTAATTTTTAAATTCAGCGCTGATTCTCAGGGGCCAGTGTCTATCAAGCACAAGACAAGAACCAGCTCTGGAAAGAATCTCTGTCTAATGTAGGAGACTCCCATGCACATACTCACACGGAACCCATTTAAAGTCGATATAAACCTTAAATGTAATGTGGATATAAATCCTGAGAACCTGAACAAAAAGCAAAGTAAGTACGTAGGAAAATTGCAGGCTCAATACAAGTGACCAGACCAGGATTCCAGTTCAGTGTGCTCAAGTGTGAAGCACTGTGCCACCGAGCTGCTTATGAATTCATTGTGTGATGTTTGGCAGATTGATGATCCTTGAATGTTTTATGCTACATGGTAATACGAGAAAAAATATTACAGAGTATTGATTCATGAGTGTGATTATTTATGTGCATTATACAGATTCCTCAATAAAAGCTGGCTATGCTTCAAACTAGTTCTTGAAATAAGATTTTTTGAAAAAGAGAAAAAAGCTTTTTTTTTTAATGTCAGGTAATAAGCAAAGATTTATTCATTTATTTCACTGTATTATTTGTGTAAATTATATTTTTGTGACACTAAAATTTTTTTTCAAAAATATTTATTTTAGTTAATTATCTAGTGATCCACTCAAGTTCTAAACCCACTTATTCTAGTACTGGGTTGTTGGGGTTGAAATCAGCCCTGATAGCATTGAGCGCAAAGCAGGAACCACGGGACACCAGTTCATCACATTGCATGTGGCGGAAACACCAGAGTACATGTAATTAGACCTCAGACTATGGGAGCTTAGCTATGTCTAAAGCAGGGGTCCCCAACTCCAGTCCTTGAGGGTCCCAGTGGCTGCAGGTTTTCATTCTCTTTTCTTAATTAGTGAACTGTTTTTGCTATTAACTTCTTTTGAATTCATTTTAATTGACTTGATTTTGAAGATTCAGGCCCCTTAATTGTTTCTTTTTACTTAATTAGCTGCCAAACAATAATGAGATACAAAATGTGCCAAAACATGACTGTGTTCATCATAGAATATCTGAAAATAAAGGTGAAGGTCTCAGGAATGTTGATCTGCTCAGGTCCACAAAACATTTTAGCAGTGCTCTTAGAAAACAGAAAACCAACAGTTTCGTAAATGTCTGCTATTGCACAATGAGAGCAGCAACAAGCCACAGAATTAAAGAACGGGTTTAATTAATGACAAGAATCGGCACCTAATTAAGCAACTGGTTGCAGTGAAATTGGTTGGCGTTTGAGGCTCCGACTAGTTGGTCTTCTGCTGGCTCACTCACGTCACATTTCATTTCTGTTTGGGTGCATTTATGGAAAGAAGTGAATTATTTCAGAGGAACGTTGAAGAAATTCAGGGGAACAAATCTTAAAAAACAAGTCAATTAAAATTAATTCCAAAAAAGTTAATTAGCAGCAAAAACAGATCACTAATTAAAAAAAGGGTTAGAATGAAAACCTGTGGCCACCCCAGGACCGGAGTTGGGGTCCCTGGTCTAAGTGGTAAAACATGATGTTTTGGGGTTCATTACCAGCAGCTTCTTTAATTAGGCTGACAAGTCTTCAGAGACGGCACTTGTGTATTATTTTAATCTACTGTATATTATAACAAAATTTTAAAGTCATATAATATAGGGTTTAAGTGTATTTGTGATTTCTTTTCTCCTTTTCTTAACGTAAACTCAGATTACTGATGGATCATGTCTCTATACTGAGGAATTAATTATTTTAAGCATTTTTGTTTGTAATTAAAAGAGCCACAGTATACATCATTGGGTAGAACAATGTAAGCTACATATAGGAAGATGTCGCATCCTAAAAATTTGAACATTTTGCTATGCCTGTTTTGTTCTGTTGTGAGTGAACCATTTTGTACATAAACATTAAATCGGGGCGGTCATGGTGGGTCACAGTAGCTTCATGCTTTTGATTCGGTCAGTTTCTTCATTTATTTAAGTTCATTATTTGAACTTTTTTTATCAGATAACTTACTCTAACTCTCTGTCTATAAGTTATTTGTTTGAAATTTACAAAGACACTTATTACTGTCATGACTTTTAGTGCACAGATGTCTCTTCATTATCAACACGTTTGTTGCTTTACATTGCTGACGTTAACAGTTTTACAAGTGTTTCTCTTTCTTTTTATTAACCAGTTTGTGATTAGCCACACATTGCTGATAAGGGAGAGAACATCTAATCAGTTTAATTGGTGCCATTTTTCCTGTATCTATGCTAATCTTTAGGTAGCTGTTCTAAATAAAATATTTAGAGAACAAAAATAGGAAGAAAAAAAGTTGAGAGATTAAAGAGTTCTAAACCTATCCAGTTCATTATGTACATTCTTTTCAAATATATAAAACATATATGCTGTTAAGTACTTTCTGGAAGCAGAAAGTTAATAGATTTGAGGAACAGAATACTTGTTTAAATGGTACATTCAATTGACCAAGAGATTAGTTTGGAACAAAAGCCATCAACCATTTCAGCCCTCCAAGAAGAGGATTACTTACCTTTGGTTTTAATCACCCACTTCAAATGAAACAATAGACACACATATTCTGTAAATGTATATAGTATGAATATGTGTGTGCATATCTTGGGTTCATATTCTGTAAATGTATAGTATGAATATGTGTGTGCATATCTTGGGTTCATATTCTGTAAATGTATAGTATGAATATGTGTGTGCATATCTTGGGTTCATATTCTGTAAATGTATATAGTATGAATATGTGTGTGCATTTCTTGGGTTCATATTCTGTAAATGTATATAGTATGAATATGTGTGTGCATTTGTTGGGTTCATATTCTGTAAATGTATATAGTATGAATATGTGTGTGCATATCTTGGGCTCAGATCCTGTGTATTGATGTTGTCTGCGTGAAGTTTGCATTTTCTCCCCATATTTGTGTGAATTTTATTTCTGGGTACTCCAGCTTTCTTCCTACATCCCTCACAAATATACAGATTAGAATATATGACAATTGCATTCTCTCCCCCTGTGTGCGTCTTGGCTCTCCTTTAATAGCTATGACAATATTTTAATGCCTTAAGTATTGCAAGGCTGGATGAATTTAAACCAAGGGCAGCAAAGAATAATATGAGTAGCTGTTTATTATTCACAGGGACCAGCTTGTACCCTTAATTATGCACCTTTAATACAGAGAAGACAATAATGCTTCAGATATGATACTACTTATGTGTATGTCTCATTATCATACTTTCCATATTGGCCTTTTCGGGTCTTGTTCAGAAAGCGGACGCCATCTTCTTGTTGTTTGTTTTAGACTGGCCTACCCCTACTACATACCCTGAACTTAAGGTTCGTGGGGGTAAGGCCAGGAACACCAGGGTCCTTAATCTTAAAAATTTAGAGTAGGTACCTAATCTTAAAATAGTGTAAGGGTGCCTAATCTTAAAAACAAGTGTCCGCTTTCTGAACAAGACCTGCCTTTTCTTTTGATTAAAGTGAATAATCTTTACAATAACATGAACACTCATTTCGATCTACTGTAGCTTAACAATTGCAACTACTTTGTATTTTGTACTAAGTTTACATGAGGCTATATACTGTATTTTTCCCTGTGCTCCGTCCCTTTAATTTGAGAAGGATGTGCAGCGGCACATCATTAATTGAGGTGTTAACGGGCACCACTCTGCAGTCAATGGGCAATCAGATGGGCAGCTGAGCAAACCGAGGAGCAACACGAGATCAAGACAAGACTTAACTGTGGATTAGTTAAACAGCATTTACACCTGAGGACCATCTCCTTTAAGCGTGGACTTGATCCACTACTAGTCTGGAACTGAGATATACTGCAACTGACCCATTTAGTCCATTTCAGGGATGCAAGGATGAAAGCCTATTCTGGCAGCATCAGTCACTCATAAATAGAAAAATTTAGAGCCAGTAATTAAGCTACACACAGAAAGAGTTTTGTGCATGATGATATTACACAGCTAATTTAATTTGACTTTACTCAAAATTAGCATATTGTGAGCTTTATGTATCTTTTTCAAGTATAACAGAATTATATTTCCTGAGTGACACCTTTGAAAAGTGAAATTTATGTGGAAACAAATTAATTTTGTTGCTTTAAACAGTAGCACCATTCACAGAAATAATGTCTAGGGTATATAGTCATTACCCAATTGCTGCGTGTTAACTTTACTTAAAATTAACATGTTTTTAATTTAATAAAATATTTTTGGGAAAATTTGCCTTTTTTGGGACTTTTTTAAGTTTCAAGGCTCTATGTCTATCTGTTTAAACAAAGCAAACAAATCTCATAGGTTTTTACTCATCATTCACATTGCACTATCACGCAGTAGTGTTGCCAAGTGGACGGATAGACTCCAGTCAGTTAAATTAAAAAATATTTTTTTTCTAGTTGGAAAAGGGGGACTTGGGAAGCATGGGATTTTGGGGGCATATTTTCCAGAATGTCTACATCCTCTTTCAGTTCATTTTCTTAGCAGATATAAATCATTTGCACAAGTAGTCCATTTGCATAAGGGACTGCATTTTGTGAAGCTATTGCAAAGGGTGTTGGGGTCTCCACACAAAGATCAAGACTTTCTGCATAAAAGTACCCTTTGAACTGCCAAATATTATTTTACAGTTAATGAAAGTACCTTAAAAAAAGAACTTAATGATGGGAATGGATGATTTTTTTACCTTATTATTGGCTAATGCCCAAGGAAAGGTGTACATTAGAGATCATCATCATCATCATAAAAAAGGTTTTCTTTATGTAGCACCTTATCTCAAACTCAAGGTCACTTTACAAAAATAAATTTACAAATAGGTTCACAGAAAGCCACAGTGAACAAAAAAATATGTGAGATGATACAAACACAAAAACTTAAAAAAGAAAACTTTAAAAATTCACAGGTAAAATATTAAGCAGTAGGAGAGCATACAGTGAAATACAGTAAGTACACTCCATGAAATGTTTTTTTCTTTTTAACACATGAAGGCATACCAGTATGTGTATACTGTATGTAAAGGTGATATAATACAACAAACATCAGGTCACATTTACATGTTTTAGTCCACTGCATAATGTAAATAAACATAAGTGCAAATTTCACATGTGGAAAAACATTTATCACTACCTCAAATATGTAAGATTATGTGCAAATGATTAGAGCATCAATAGAGCAAATCTTGGAGGAAGTTGTCTTGCTTAAACCTCAGACGTTTAGTTTAGTTTTCGCTTTGCTGCTGAAGGGTGTGTTATCATAATGCCTACATATAAAGAGCTCTATAAGGCCTTCAGAAAGAAGGTTGAAGATGCATGAAGAGCACGAGTCTACCATTAGAAAGAAGCTGCTTAAATTCAGTCTGCATAGGAGGTGTGTCAGCAGGAAACCTTTACTGTCCAGAATGAACATCAGGGCAAAGCTAAAATTTCTCCATGAACACCAAGGCAAAGGCTGCAACTTTTGGAACAATGTGCTCTAAATAAGAAAGGCAAAGTTACCAGTACCAGAAGAAATGTTGGGCAAAAACCAAAGACAGAATTTGGCCAGAAGAACCCAATACCACTTTAAAGCATGGTGATGGAAATATAATGCTTTGATGCATCATGGTCTGAGCAGCTCACCATCATAGAATCCACTATAAATTCTCCATTGTAGAGGATGCTTGAGGATAATGTTAGACCTCCAGTCAAAAGTTTGAAATGAAAGTGGACCTTGCAACCTGAAAAATTACCCTAAACATACCACCAGTAAATCCACCAAGAAATGGCAGAAGGAAAAGGTGGAGGGTTCTGGAATGGCCAAGTCAAAAGCCAGATCTGAATGCCATCAATATGCAGTGATGGGGTTTGAAACAGGCTGTGCACACAACACACCCCTCAAACACCACACAGCTGAAAGAACTGTGCATGGAGGAGTGGGAAAAGACATGCAGGTTAGGTGCATTGCCGATTCTAAATTGTCCCCAGTGTGTGCTTGGTGTGTGGGGGTGTGTGTGTGTGCCCTGTGGTGGGCTGGTGCCCTGCCTGGGGTTTGTTTCCTGCCTTGCGCCCTGTGTTGGCTGGGATTGGCTCCGGCAGACCCCCGCGACCCTGTAGTTAGGATATAGCGGGTTGGATGATGGATGGATGGAAGGATGGAGTGGGAAAAGTTTCTCCCAGTTAATGTCAGAGACTGGTGGACAGTTATTTGAAATCCTTACTTGTTGTTTCTGCCAAAGTGAGCAATGCCATCTATTAGAGCCAAGAAAATACTTAATCCTTCTACAGACAGAAATGCCTTTGAATTAATGTTCAAAGTTTTTTTTATTTTTTCAAAGATGCTGTTTAAATGAAGATCAACTTGATGTCTATGTATGTTAAAAAAATTAATTTCATGGGGTGTAGTTACTTTTTCAAATCAGTAACTACAGTACATAACTGTTATATCTTAATACGCTGTGGTGATATTGGGGGAAAAGATATGTTTTAATATTGGACCCAAGAGAGGAAAGACTTGTGCAACTGCCAAATGCTAAGAGACTGAGGAAGAGCTTTCCAATTTGGTAGTTGTCACACTAAATTAATTAACCTGACCTAACACCTAAATTCTCCAACTTTGTAGACAATTTTCTGTGGGGAACTGGGAAAATATCAGGACCAGAAGACCTGAGGGAACAAGATGGTATATAAGGTCAAAGAATAACAAAGGATAAGAAGAGACAAAGCCATTAAGTACTTTGTAAGCAAGTATGAGGAGTTTAAATTGAATACAAATGATTACAGGCAGGCAGAGCTGAGTTTTGGATATATTGCAGTTTATTGACAGATTTGGCAGGGAGCTCATTATATAATAAATTACGATAGTCTACATGTAAGATAATAAAAGCATGAATTAATATTTCTGCGTAATAGAAAATAAGTGAAGAGCAGAGACAAGCGTTATTATGTACTGTATATGATACAATGTGGCTTTAGGTAAATGTTTCTGAAAAGAGAGTGTGAAATCAAAAGTAACAGCAAGATTACAAACTGTACTAGAAGGAGTAACTGTAGTACCATCTAAGCTGAGAGAAAAATCACTTGCCTTTAAAACATCAGTCTTGAACCCTATCAGTATGATCTTAGTCTATTCCTGATTTAACATAAGAAAATGAGATGCCATCCAGTACATAATATACCTGAGGCGGGTTTATCAGTTAAGACAGTGTAAGGGGACCAGGGAGATGGGTGCTTAGATATATTTGGGTAGAGATTTGCATAGAGATGAATTGTAAGCCATGCTGAGGAATACTAGAAGTAAATGGTAAACAAAAGAAGTCCTAAAACACAGCCTTGTGGAATGCCTTGAAAAACTAGAACAGTGTGCGACAATATTTTCCCAACATAAATGAAATGTAACTTGTCAGTAAGGTAGAACCAGAACGAGGCTAAAGTAGTTATCACAAATGCCAAGGTGAGATTGAAGATGGAGAGTGGGATGTTATGATTAACCATATCAAAAGCAGAACTAAAATCGACAAGGAATAGAACATTGAGAAGATTAGAGTCAGCAGAGCTGAAGAAGTCATTCACTATGTAGTTTCTGTGCTCTAAAGGGTGCACATTTGGTTTAAATTTTTGCAAATTAATTCATCCATCCATTTTTTTAACCGTCTTTTTGCTGAGCAGGGCTGCAGGGGAGTTGGAGCCTAACCTAGCATGCCATGCACAAAGAGGGATCAGCCAGGGTGCCAGTCCATCAGGTAACCTAATTTTATTAAGTATGCTCAACTACTTATTTTTTTCAATAAGCTCTTGTTGTAATGATAAAAGATCTGTTTTATATTAGAAGTGCTAACTGTATTTCAGTTAAATGACAATGTGTCAATTTTACTAAGAATTTTCAGTCTTCTTCTTCTTTCAGCTGCTCCCGTTAGTGGTCGCCACAGCGGGTCATCTTTTTCCATATCTTTCTGTCCTCTGTTTCTTGCTCTGTTACACCCATCACCTGCATGTCCTCTCTCACCACATCCATAAACCTCCTCTTAGGCTTTCCTCTTTTCCTGGCAGCTCTATCCTTAACATCCTTCTCTCAATATACGTATCATCTCTCCACTGCACATGTCCAAACCAACACAATCTCTCCTCTCTGACTTTATCTCCCAACCGTCCCACCTGAGCAGACCCTCTAATGTACTCATTTCTAATCCTATCCATCCTTGTCACACCCAATGCAAATCATAGTATCTTTAACTCTGCTACCTCCAGCTCTGTCTCCTGCTTTCTGGTCAGTGCCACCGTCTCCAACCCATATAACATAGCTGGTCTCACTACCATCCTGTAGACCTTCCCTTACACTCTTGCTGATACCCGTCTGTCACAAATTACTCCTGACACTCTTCTCCACCCACTCCACCCTGCCTGCACTCTCTTTTTCACCTCTCTTCCACAATCCCCATTACTCTGTACTGTTGATCCCAAGTATTTAAACTAATCCACCTTCACCAACTCTACTCCTTGCATCCTCACCATTCCACTGACCTCCCTCTCATTTACACACATGTATTCTGTCTTGTTCTTACTGACCTTCATTCCTTTTCTCTCTAGAGCATATCTCCACCTCTCCAGGGTCTCCTCAACCTGCCCTCTACTCTCACTACAGATCACAATGTCATCAGCAAACATCATAGTCCATGGGGACTCCTGTCTAATCTCGTCTGTCCACCTGTCCATCACCATTGCAAATAAGAAATGGCTCAGAGCCGATCCCTGATGCAATCCCACCTCCATATTGAATACATCCGTCACTCCTACCGCAGACCTCACCACTGTCACACTTCTCTCATACATATCCAGTACAACTCTGACGTACTTCTCTGCCACTAACATTCAAAATGAGCCTTCCGTGTAGAACTTGTGCAAATAAAACGTAACATCTACTTATTTTCGATACTGACCAACAAGGTTCAAAGTTAAAACCGAAATATCACCAATGTGTTCTTTAAAATTCTAAACTCAGGTTCGCTCCTCACTGTTCAAAACGCTTCTACGTAACAAAAAAAAAAAAACTACCAATCCCAGCATGCACTGCCAGAATGCCCATCACTCCTTGAAGAGGAAGTTGTCTTTTTTTTCATTTAACATAAATTTGAAAGAGAAGTAAAGGCGGACGGGTACATGCATTTGGAGTAAAACCAGTGGAGTGCAAATAATAGCAAGAACAAGTGGACATTTAGATTTAGCCCTGTTTATGTACTGAGAGCAATGGCATCGTTTGTTACTGAGGTGCTGGCAAACTCGGGCAAACTGGAAAAAGAGGATTTGAGTAGTAAAATCAGCAGATTGTCCCGAAGAGTGGAGGAGATCAAGGTATGAGATAGTTCAGAAAAATGTGAGAGGCAAGCCGATGTCGACCTTGCTACGTTGTTTTCTTTCCACAAGTAAACATTCACCCCGCGTGGCACTGCTATCGGCGGGATTCTGCTGCGTGGAAGTGACGTGACGTGGCGTCAACGCGAGCGAATACTGGGGACTTCAGGCGCAAACCGCTCTTCTTATTCGCATGGTCACCACAGCTGTAAATGTAATGACGCTTCTGTGCCGGCGTCTAGATATACAGGACATCGTGAGAAAGTGACATGTACCAGCAAGTATGGTCCCAATGCCTTAAACAAATACGCTACATAAAGTAATTCAGTAGTAATGTACAGTGTTTACAAAAAGTTGGGCCTTCTTTATTAAAAAAACAAGTTGCAAGATCATGTAGCACGATCACATTATGAAACGCCAAAACATGCGTAATAGCAATTCTATCTTAGAATCCTAGTTTATGAACCCACTCTGCTGAAGTTCTATACTTGACTTTTTACTAATATCTTATTCGCTGTTAGGTTTCAGAATGTAAACACTGTTGTATTAAATCAACTGAAAATTCAAATGGCATGTGAAGTGCTTCTAACTTTTAGACTCAGACAGAACTGATACATACATTTTATTTTCCGGCTACGTGGTGTAATTTTATAGTAACAGAGTAATTTTACCTGAATATAGATGTACATTAATATTTGTCAAAATCGGTTTTAAAACTATAATTGTCCTTTGGTTATTGTAAGTTTTAATAAAAGTAACTCCTTATAAATGGAGCAGTTTTATGTGCGTTGTGGCAAATAAATGCCACTTGTTCGTGTGTCACAAATGGAAGGTTATTTTCAAGTGGAATAGCTTTCGTTTTACATAATGTACCAAATAAATGTTTGAAGTTACTTAACTGCAAATAATCCAACATCTTTTTATCCTCCCAGACTTGCTTTGTCCAATACAGAATCACAGAGATCTGGGTCCTAAGCTGATAGTCAGGATGCTATCCAGATAGGTGGATAATAGAAAGCAAAATAAAAAAATGCACTGGTTTATCTGTGTATAACAGAAATGCGTGTAGAAATTATGTTTTCATTAGGCTTGTGAGGAATCCTGTGTGAAATTGCCTAAGATCAGGCATGGCTGAACTGCAGTATCCAAAAATGTAATGCAGTCCATGCTCGTATATTAAAATGTATGAAAAAAACTGGTGTGAAAATTAATTTCAAAACTAAGCAGGTATCGCACCATTAATTTGGTTTCACATTGCAGAGGACACCGATACTGATAAATTCCACATATTAGTAGACTGCCTTTATCATCTGTTCCCTTACACTGAAATGATGGTGGGTATCAAGAAAACACTTAATTAGCAATTCTGAGTGGATATTTTGATTATCAATTTGTTAATATTGTGTATAAGACTGTGCTTTGGGATTAGAGAGCGTGTTTGTGTTTTCATTTCTTAAAAAAGATAATGCATCTTTATTTTTGTAGCAGGCTTTTAATAATCTTGATTAATTTTTTTTTTTTTTTATTTGCAGTGTGAAGTTTGTGACATGATCAGCAAGAAGTACGATGAGTTTTTACCAAGCATGCAAAATTCAGAAGATCTGATGAACCAAGTCAACAGCATTTCCAATGACATTGATAATCTTCGAACTCATATTGAAAATGAGGTATGAACTGCAGTTCTGGCATTAAGAATTTGATGGGATTATTTTGTTTGTGAAGTGTTGTGCAAGGAAACATATTGTATCCTCAAGAGGATGAGGGTATGGCCAATAAGTGAGTTAAGACAGCTGCTTTGATCAGAAAATGGAGTCAAACCACCATGTTGTGCAAAAGCCCTAAGGGTGATTGTGAGAGAATAAGAATGTAGGAGATGTGCATCTCACTCTTCCTCATATCATTGTGTGTCACACTGATTATGCATAAGTACAGAAAGTAAATTTATTTGTCTTTCTTGCACCATGGCATTGGCACAGTGAGTGTGACAGAGGATTCTAGGCCAGAGTCCACCGTGGCTGCAGGTTTTCATTGTAACCCTTTTCTTAATGAGTGACCTGTGAGCTGCTAATTAATTTCTTTTTAATTCAGTTTAATTGACTTTCTTTTAAAGACTCAGGCCCCTTACTTAATTAGCTACCAAACAATAATGAGATACAAAATGCGGCAAAACAATTGGTGTCCATCACACTATACCTGAAAACAAAGAAAGGTGATGGTCTCAGGAATGTTGATCTGTTCGGGTCCACAAAACATTTTATCAGTCCTCTTAGAAAAGAGAAAACCAACAGTTTCATAATTGTCTGCTAAGGCACCATGAGAACAGCAACAAGCCACAGAATTAAAGAACAGGTTTAATTAACGACAAGAATCGGCAGCTAATTAAGCAACTGGTTAGAGTGAAATTGGTTGGAGTTTGAGGCTTTGTCTTAGTTGGTCTTCTCTTGGCTCCTTCACTTCATGTTTCATTTCTGTTTGGGTGCCATTTAAGGAAAGAAATAAAGCAATTCAGAGGAACGATGAAGAAATTCAGGGGGAACAAATCTTAAAAAAACACGTAAATTAAAATGAATGTACAAGAAGTTAATTAACAGCACAAATAGGGCACTAATTAAAAAAAGGGTTAGAGTGAAAACCTGCAGCCACGGTGGTCCTCCAGTACCGGATTTGGCAACCCCTGTTCCCCTTTTGAGCCCCGTAAAAAAATGTATGGTGCTGTTGCCATATGATCCTCTTAGTTTTTGCTTTTTTTTTCTTATTTATGTTCAGCTACCAGTTTACCTAAAGCTAAATTTGCCTCTATTGAGGTTCAGCTATATTTGATAAGTTTTAAAGACTTGTTTCTTAATGAATTATTTCCCTTATGCTATACTGCCTTATTATACAATTATAATCAGAAAAATGCAGATTTATATAAATTACAAAATTTAGTGTATTACAACTTAATACGCAAATTTAAATTAAAAAATACTAATATATTTTAATTTTTCATATGCTTTAGAGAAGTTGAATGTTTAAATATTAGTGGTAAACGTTCTGGTAATAGTGTAGTTATTTACATCTGCTCATAACTAGCATTGGTGCAGCCCTCATGGAACTTTATATGTCCAAATAAAACCTACTAGAGACGTTTCATGTACAGTATTGGAATTTAGCTATTGGTTGTTTCTGCTCTTTATTGCTATGTTCATTTAGTGTTCTATAATCTGACACATACATGCAGTAAAATCTACAGAAGAACTTTTTAAACATTTGATACATTTCCTTTTTTTGTTTACTATATGATGCTCTTTATTTCAGGTTCAAAAGGATCTCCATGTTGCCGTCACAGAGTTTGCAGATCTTAAACAACAGTTAGAAAAGAATACCATGGTGCTAAGTGTACTCCGAGTGCTACAAGAGGTGAAACTAATTTTAAAATTTAAATATAAACTGTGAAAGAAAGCAGTCTTTGTGTCATGATTAGTGTATGAGCAATGGAATGTATACAGCGTTATTTGTTTGTTTATCATGGATTTGATACATTTTAAGAGGTATGAAATCTTGCATTCGTTGTACAGTAATTTATTTGGATTGCGTCTTGAAGGACCTTGTAGAGATGAAGTAGTTTTCCTGTTATTTGCTGCCATTTTTAAGACAAAAAATTGTATACCTTTCTTTAAAATTGTAGTTTATAATATCTTACATTATGTGTGATTCCAAACATTATTGTTGTTGTTGTACTAAGGTCTTATTTTATTTTGGTGCCACATGTTATTCTTCAAGAACTTAAAATTTTATAATTAATTTTATGATTGTTTAAATACAAATTTATGGTTAGTACTTCTCTGAAACTTTGATGTGTTTTCGCAGATTACGTGTGAAAGAAAAAAAACATCCCAAAGATGTGCACACACATTGGCATCCCTATGTCTTTTAGAATCAGTAAATCTATATTTGTAAAATTGTATAAGGACTGAAATCCTGTTTAAAGTTAACTTTTGCTTTTGGCCAAATGTTATGGGAATGTGTACCTAGATTAGATACCATGAAGCTGTTTGTTTACTAATATTTTAAATTAGGTGTTTACATTGTAAAAGCAAAAGTGGATAACTGAGAATGTGTCTTTTGATATATTTTAAGGCACTATAAAGATTAGATAATATACAGAATGGTCAGAGTTACACTTCTTGGACATTTGGTAATTATTATAATGTTTGGAATGTCCCAAGAATTGTAGGATTAATAATGTATTTTTTAAATTGGAATGGGGGCTCACTGGATCATTTCCATGTCACCTCTAATAGATTATTTACAGTATTGCGGCAATTAGCAGAGCTGCTGTAGCTAAGCTATGGAGAACAGGAAAAAATGTTGTAAAGATGGTCATCAACTGTTGCCACACAAATAAAGAAAAATGGCGTTGGTGTGAGAGATTTTTAGCTTGCACAAATATAGTAAACAAAGATGGTTGTGTGTTATGAACTTCTTTATATAAGAATTTTGTTTTCCCTTCTTTTCAGTTTGATACTGCCATTGAAGATTATAATAAGTCACTGCTGGAAAAGAAATACAGTCTAGCAGCCCATAATCTTCAAAGGGTAATACAGATTTTGAATTGTTAATCGCTTCTGTAATTAAATATATTGTTTTGTGCAGTAAACATCACTGGTTTGTTTTCTGTTAATATTTTTAGACCACATTAATGCTGTCTAGCACCTGCCTTATAGAATTAAGACTCAGGTCTGGCAATAGCACCACAGATTGCGGTCATAGCTCAACATGCCTTCTTTCCTTTGGAGGCAGCTTATCCTAGTAGTTTTGGCAGTTTGGTATGTTTTTATAACCCTCATATGTTAGATATGCACTGACTATACCTTAGTAGAATTAAGACTTGGTACCCACATGGGTACTGGCACTGGCACACTGACTCCTTAAATATCATCTTATTTAATGTGTTGGTACTCATCCCCATTTCATAACTAAACTATAAGGTATTTAATTAAATACTCTAAAATATGTTGCCAATAGCTATCCAAAGCCAGTGCACTCTGGCATTGTGTTTATAGACATTGTGGCACAGTAAAGTGTTATTCACATGACTTTGCTAAAAATAAAATTCCATTATTTAAAGTCTTCTGAAAGTTTGAAATTGCTCCATTGTTATAATATAGTTGTGCTATAAAATACAATATAATATATGCACTCATAACAGCTGTAAGACCCTCTAGTTTTAATGTGATTTAAATTCAAGTTGACATGTTAAACATGGACATGTACATATGGTCACTCAAATGCAGAATGCTTTGCTTCTGTCAAGCATTCATCTTTAGCACATCAGGTTATTGAATAGACACATTAGAAATAGCTTTAAGCATACTTGAAAGTACATTTAGACCACCAAAGTAGGTATTATTGTGGCACTTAGACACTGTGATATACTGTAGAGGCACTCGTTTTTTTTTTTTTATCATTTTGTGATTTAAAAAAAACGAGGGAGAAAAACAAATGGAAATTGTGGCATTTAATTAAAAAAATGTTTTTTTCTAAAAAGGAAAAAATATATACTACTTTATTTACCATGGACAGTGTCTTATATTAATTTGTGCTCCAAAAGATGTACTAGGGCTTATTTTCGGGGAATATCTTATATTTATTCATGTAAAACAACATACATTTATCCAAATACAGTCATGTCATCTTCTTCTGGAATATCGTCATAACTCTCCACATTCAAACTCTGAATTTCAGCCTGAATTTCTTGCTACTCCAGCCGCTTTTAGGATCCTCCAGGGTCAAGTTGCATGCTTTGATGTTAGATGAATGGTTCAATCTGGTGATGCAAAATGCCGACATACAAATATATTCGTGTTGCTTTGATATTCAAGTGTCGCAAATTCCCCAAAGTAATGACACAATACATTTTAAAAGTCTCATATACCATCTTCTGTGCCGTCTTTTTTTTTTTTTGACTGCATCCTTAGAATACCATCAGAATGTACGGCGGCATATTTGAGCCACGGTGGAAAAAAAAAATAAAGACATGATAAAATGTCTATTTTGTGATTAAAGTGGAAATTTTGGCTTTAACCTCATAGTTTAGTTTATCATTAAAGCAGACCGTTATAAATGTCATCTTAAAACCGACCCAGTTGTTAAATCACTATGCGCTTCTGAGGTTTCCTTCTGACCTGACAGCAACATCGCCACACAGAACACATTACATTTATGATATTCCAGCTCTCTGCACATTTAGCATTCTTATATTCATACTTGATATCACTTTTATGGTGAAATGCATTAAAAATATGTATGTTACATTTTACAGATAAATCGTTAACTTTACTTAAATAATGAATACTGCTAATAGTTACACATATGGGGTGGCAGAACGGTAGCGCTGCTGTCATACAGGGAGTCACGTCCCTTGTGATCCCTGCCTGGAGTTTGCATGTTTTCCACAGTGTGCTCAGTTTTCCATCCAAAGCCATGAAGGTTTGGAGATTTGGTGAAGCTACAATGACGTTAATGTATGTGTGTGCGATGTGTTCACCTTGCGATGAGCTGATGCCCTGTCCAGAGATTTTGTTTCTGTCTTGCACTGATGCTGCTGGAATGGGCACATCCCCGATTTAATGGATGTAATCATTAATTATCCTTTTCAGAGATATTGTGGTAAGGTGTCCTCGGAATTTAATGGATATTTTGGGCACACACGTCGCATCGTGTGAAGTATAAACCTGATCATAGGCACCTTACTTTTCAGCTGACGATCTTGACTAGGGCTTATATTACAGTGCAGCCTGAAAATCATGCTAGGGCTTATTTTCAGAGTAGGTCTTATTTTCAGAGAAACATGGTAGCACTGTGTGTGAATAACAACCAACTAAAGGCTCTACTAAATAACTTTTGGTATTCCAGCTGCCATCTTGTGGCTGTTTGAAACAGTTACAACTATTTACAAATCTGATTGTTTAATTAAAGTTATTAGGCTGTATCAGTACTGTATTTGTTTAATAAATCAGTAATTTTATAATGCCATTCAGTGTGTGTGTGTGTGTATACTGATTAGATTTCATTGATCAGGTCCAACATAAAACATGCTAAAATGGCATTTTGCATCAAAGATCATTTTTTGTTTCTTTCTCCTAATTGCTTTAAATATAAGTATACTTTTAAAGTAGTCTTTAAATAGACTTAAGTCCGCAGGTCACAAGAACATACTCATGTAGAATATTTTTATTTTTAGGCTCAGACTGAACTGAACACTTTGAACGCTAGAAAGGGCTGTGAGTTGAAGATTTTAAAAGCAATGAACACCGAGATGACCATTCAGAAGCAAAATCTGCTTTATCATCTTGGACAAGAATGGCAAAAACTTGCAGTGTGGAAACTTCCTTCTCCAAAGGGCAAGAAAACACTAGTGATTTTTTATTTATTTGTTTGTTTTTGTTTACATTAGAACAATCTAGATGAGAACAGGCCATTCATCCCAACAAACTTATTCCATGTGTCTATGATTCTGTATGTAAAGAAAAACTTCCTTGTGTGTGTGAAATTTACCCTTAACAAGTTTCCAACTGTTTTCATATGTTCTTGTTGAACTCATTTTAAAGTAACAGTCTCAATTCACTGTACTAATTCCCATCATAATCTTAAACACTTCAAACATGTCACCTCTTAATCTCGTTTTGATTAAACTGAAAAGGCACAGCTCTTTTAATCTTTTCTCATAACTCATCCCTTGTAGCCCTGGAATCAGCCTATTTATTCTTCACGGGACCTTTTCCTATGCTATGTTGTATTTGTAGCCTATAGAGCAAAACTGCACATGGTATACCTGATGAGGTATAACCACTGCATTATAAAGCTTGAGCATTACCTCCTTGGACTTGTACTCTACACATTGTGCCATATAACCTAACATTCTGTTAGCCCTCTAATTGGCCTCTGAACAATGTCTGGCAGTTGATAGTGACAAGTTCACTACGACTCCTAAATCCTTCTCATAAGGCGTACTTTTGATTTTCAGACCTCCCATTTTGTATTTAAACCTAACATTTTTACTTACCTATGTGTAATGCTTTACATTTACTTACATTAAATTTCAACTGACACAAATCTGCCCATTCCTGAGTGCTGTACAAGTCCCTCTGTGAGGACTCAGTGGATTCTAAATTATCTGCCAGTCCACCTAGCTTGGTATTCTCTGCAAACTTACCCAGCTTGTTATTTATACTAGGCTGACTCGCCTTTTAGGGCGACTGACTTTTAAGTTAACCACTTCTTAAGGCAATTCAATATGTAGATCAATTTGATATTTTATACAAACTCATTAATTTGGTTATATTGCATTTGAGCGGTGTTACTTTAATACTCGTGGTTTCTGTTATTTTTGTGATAAAATTTAAACTTTTTTTCTATATTGAGGTCGCCCTTTTGAACCCCCCTGATATTTACTATGCGGTGAGGCATTTGTACTCCATCAACATTAATTATTTCCAGAGACATAATTTTGTCTATTTTTCCAGCGCATCGCGCACAAAAGCAGGGAACGATGGGAGCACCAGAACTCTGCTCACATCATGTTGCTTCGTACCGCAAGCTGCAAGTAGTAAGTCTGTGATAAGCGGAATACCACTACAATTTCCACTCACGGGACGGAAGGACAATCCCAACCGCTTTTATATAGAAGGATTCCTATGCAAATCATTTATAAGAATTAAAAATTACAGCGGCTCTAGCACTGATCCTTATGGGACACGACTCTTAATATCAGCCATTTCTGATAGGGTTCCTTGTACCATAACTCTGCTTTTTCCGTCTGAGATGATTTTTGCTCCCATCTACACACTTTACTTTGTACACCCACTTCCTTTAGTCTCACGCCCAACCTCTCATGGAACCGTATCAAATTCTTTCTGTAAGTCAAGACAAATATGTATGCTCCACTTTAATTCATGTCCTTTTGTTACTTCCTCATGGAATTCCAGCATGTTAGTAACACACACACGTTGAACCCATGGTGACTGTTCTCTCCATGTGTTGCTCAATCTTTTCCTTAATAATTCCTTCCAGTAAATTACCTGTGATGCATTTTAAGCTTACAGGCCTATATTTGCTTGGATCTGCTTGATCACTCTTTTTATATAACAGGATAACATTTGCCATTTTCCAGTCCATCAGAATTTTTCCAGTGTGCAGTGACTTCCTAAAAATATGCATCAGGGTTTTTTATATATTTATATAAAGAACTGAAGGAGAAATATTATCTGGTCCTGGTGATTTTTTTGAGTTCAGCCAATTTAATCTAAGCAGTACTTCACCCTCTACAATTTTCAAATCATCCAGTACCCCCTCCAGAACCTGTTTGGCCCGTCCTTCGTCTCATCTGCTGTATTCCTCTCTAACTATCTTTTAGCTTCCCTGATTTCCTTCTTAATAGTTGCCCTCATGCTCTCTTACGCTCTATGATTCAAATTGGAGTTATTAGTCTTAAGTGTCTTATACAGATGTTTATTCCTTTGCAGCTCTTTTCAAATACTTACTTACCACCTGCAGAAGTATTTTTAAAATTTCCTACTAATTCCATATCTTGGTATGTACCTGTCCTGCATTACATGTAAAGCGTTTTTAAACCTATACTCTATTCCCTAAAAAGTTAAACTTAACAGTTTTGGTCTTTGCTTTTGGCATTTTTCCAAAGACCCTGAGAACTGAATTTCATTATGGTCACTTGACCCTTCACTTCACCCTAGCGGTTCAACTACCTCTACACTCTCAATTCTATCCTGTTTATTACCAAATACTAAATCTAGATAGGCTTACCCACCTCACGTTGGTGCTTTAACATACTGTGTTAAAAAATAGTCACTGATTACATTTAAAACTCATGCTCTTGTGCTCCACTATTTGCAAGATTAGCCCATTTAATATTTGAGTAGAGTCCCCAAAGACTATAATATCCCCCTGTAAACTTGCCTTTTTAATATTACTAAAAAGATCCGTCCATTATCCAACCCGCTATATCCTAACTGTAGGGTCACGAGGGGTCTGCCGGAGCCAATCCCAGCCAACACAGGACGCGAGGCAGGAAACAAACCCCGAGCAGGGCTTTGCAGCGTACTGCAGGGCACACACTAGGGACAATTTAGGATCGTTAAATGCACCTAACCTGCATGTCTTTGGACTGTGTGGGGGAAACCCATGCAAACACAGGGAGAACATGCACACTCCACGCAGGGAGGACCCGGGAAAAGAACCCGGGTCTCCTAACTGCGAGGCAGCAGCGCTACCCACTACGCCACTGTGCCACCCTACTAAAAAAGATGTGCATTGAAATTACTGTCTGCCTGGATGGGGCCTATAACATACTCAACATCAAGCTTTCCACACGAATCCAGACGCCCTCACTAAAATCGGGTTCATCATCAAACTGAAGAAGACTTGCATTTAAATTCTGTTTCACATAAACAACAACCCCATCTTCTTTTCTGTTCTGTCTGTCCTTCCTAAAAAATAGTGTCCTTCTATATTATGCTCCATCCCATCTGTGTTATTTAGCCAGGTTTCTGTTATTGCTATAACAGCACAATAACATTGCTGTAATAAATGTTGTATCTTTTAAATGTTGAAATGTGTTCTTTCTTGGCACAGACTGTTGCATAGAATATTTATTTGATATTAGTAATTTCTTTGGCATTTTAAGGTAATTTCTTCACACATTGTTTTTAATACTGTATTTTTTACTTTTTTTATACAGAACCATCTTCACTGGAAACGTTTTTAAAGACAGAGCTACACTTGTCTTCATCAGCTTCAAATGGAAATGGTGACAACATACCTGTGTTACCCTCTGTCCTGCAGGCATTCTCTATTCTCGGAGAACTCCATTCAAAGATTAGGCTTTTCAGTAATGACTTGATTAGATATTCTTTCTTTTTCATATTATTTTGAATACTTTTACCACTAAAATAATCATATTATCATGTATTATGTAGTAATGCATCCTCATTATATGCTGTTGTTTTAATTTTATGTAATTTAATAATTTTTCATAAAATGTTTCATTTCCTATGTCTGTTTTTAAGAAAGAACATTATTAATTATACCAGTTTCAAAGACCTTTCTTACCATTCATTCTCAGGTCACAGAAGCCCATTCATCATCCCTGTAGCATTGGGTATAAGGCAGAGAACAGCCTTAGAAAGGATTCCTATCCATTGCAGAGCTTAATCACAAAAACACCTACACACCCACACACTCTCTCTCCAATAGGGCCACAATGGAATCTGTATTTAACTAAACACACACCTGCCTTTGATAAAATGGATTGCATACCTGAGTACCCACAAGAAAACTCATGTAGGCATGGAGTGAATGTGGAAACTCCTCTCTGACAAAGACATGGTGCTAGATTCAACATTTGATTTGTGAGGCAGCTGTGCTGACTTCTGTCACTTTTTAATATCATTAGTGGCAAAGACAATTATTGTATTTAATAGAAAATACAAGGGCTTTTTAGCAAGTAAAACATAAGGGCTGCATAAGATTTTAATTGCTAAGAGGCTGTCTTTGTTTTTTAGGTCAAGTTCTGTTGAAATATGTCCTAAAACCACTGATTACATATCCTGCTTTACAACTTATATTGATGGAGCATCCGGACCAGGGCACCACTCTAAAATTTCATCTTGAGGAAACAAATCTGAATCACCCTTCTCCTGTTGCTGTTTACCAGAAAATCAGAACCGTTTTGGAACAGCTTCACAAGAATCTTTTTGGTATGCAAATCATATAAAGCATGTTAATTCATTAATAGTTTTTATGTGACCTGGAAAAAGTAGAAATTTTAAGATTTTTCCAAAGACATGAAAGGGATATCAAAAGGACGACTGAGTAGAAAGATAAAAGACCCTTATAAGATAGTGATGAATGAAAGAAAGGTGAAAGATCAACTGAGAGATTTTGTGATCCATGCAAAACAAGTAAGCCAGTGTAAACCACTAACACAATATTGTAGTACAGTAATGGTATACATCTTGAGACATAATGATATTAGCAGAATCATGATTTGTTGTTTTATTTATAAATCAAAATCCTCAATTCCACACTAATTTAATATTAATTTGAGATATTAAGTTGAGACTAACAACTAACATGTTTGAGAAGAGAGAATCCAGTATACATACAATATACATACAATATATTTTCCTTCAGCTGCTAAATGACTGTTTAATAGATCAATGTGTACTTGCTGTTGTTCAGGTTTTACTTTCATCCTTTAGATCATGTTGACTTGAAAATGCATGAATATTCAAACAAATGAATCATGTTTGGTTTGTGTGAGTGTGGTATGTATAGTACATGCTCTGATTTAAAAAATGGTTTTACCAAATCAATTGGTCCAATATTCATGAAAATTTGCCTATAGATCCTTAGTAGACAATGAATTTAAAACCTGAGGTAAAAAAATAATGTGTGTTGGTTTATCTTGGCTACTCCTGTCAGATGGTAACTGTGAGTAGTTAGGTATTATATTGGTTGAAAGTGGCAATAGGATATCTGACATAACCACTGTAGTTGCGAGTTTTGAGGTTGTGTCTGTAGGAAAAAATTGGTTTGGTTGTGACTCTCATTATGAGCTGTATTTCTTGAAATTGTGGATGATTTTGAAAAGACAAAAATGTCTATTTGCATTTTCACACTCCTTTAGTGTATGAAACTAGCTCTTTTCAAACCATGAAAATGTCATACAACACCCTTCATTTAAATTTTAGAACCTGTCAGTTTTACAGATAGTTATAGTTCATTCAACCAATGACCTGTCAGTCACAGCTACTCCTACCCAGAGGTGGGTAGAGTAGCCAGAAATTGTACTCAAGTAAGAGTAGCGTTACTTCAAAATAATATTACTCAAGTAAGAGTAAAAATGTATTTGGTGAAATGACTACTCAAGTACTGAGTAACAGTTTGATCATAATAAATGATTTATTTTTTAGAAATGTTGTAATAAGATGGACAGAAATATAAAATAATGTGCAAAATATGCTATATCCAAATAATAAAATAAAAAATGAGTACAAATAAATAACATCTTTACAAAATAAAGATGCACAAATAACACAAAGTTCCAATTCTCAGTTTTTCACAACAAAGCTTTTGAAGCCAATACCTACAGTAGGTAACATGTATGGTTGAACAGTGCAAACATCTTACAGTGACAAGATATACTATATACTGACAGTATAATACTGCATAATAACTTGTCCTCCAAATAGCACAGCTGATAGAAAATAACATTAGAACAAGGCAGCTTGTGTACGTACAAGAAGTCTCACTTTACCTCGACTGTCCGTGCATGTTTGGTTAAAATGTGCTTGTTCTTCACTCAGTGAAGTGATGGTTAAGCTTCAGCAGGAGTTGGCTCTTGTTTTTCATGTATTCTTTCTTTCCCTGTCTGCTGTCTGTGAGGAGTTTGTGCAGCTATGCCGCTACAGTTTGTGTGTGATCATGTAACTGAATGGCCACATCTGATTTGCGAAACCAGAGCCATGTGATTATTGTTGCTATGTCTGATTGCTGAAATGGAGTCTTGTGAATATTATTGCTACATCAGACTGGTGAAACAGTCATGCAGTAGATCCACTGGCGGCTACTGTTTGGCAAAAATATAGCGTATCTAATGGAAAAAAAGTAACGATTCAAGTGTTGCCCAACGTAGCGGAGTAATGAACTCAAGTAAAAGTAAAAAGTATGGTGCAGTAAAACTACTCTTAGAAGTACAATTTTTTTGAAAAGGTTGCTCAGGTAAATGTAATGGAGTAAATGTATTTTGTTACTAAACACCTCTGCTCCTGTCTAATTATTAATAATTAGGTGATGCAGTAGTTATCAATCTGTCACAACTATCTGTCACAGTCACTCTCTGTCTGGAAAAAAAAGGAAGCACATATTGGTATCCAAAATAGAAATGCAGACTTGGAATATAGAAAAACAATAACGACCAATATACTATTATCAGACAACATGTGGTAAACATACTGTATGTTGAAATTATAAAACTTTTTCAAAAATATTGAAAGGTATAGGAAAATAGTCATGACCTAAAACAGCTGATTGCTTCTGTTCTATGAGATAATGAGATGGTTAAACCCTGCAGCTTAGTTAGTATGTAATCCAGTCTTATTTAAATGCAATATTTATAATAAAATATTAAAATATGAAATATTTAAGCTACAGCTTATAACTTTAGCTATATTTTTTTAGCTAAAGGATGGTTCTTATGCGAACAAAATATGTTTCACCATGCTGTTCCTAATTATGTTGCTTGTGTTTAGTGGCGTCATAACTTTCTTTTAAGGGAAAATAAACATTAAGTTATTTCTGCCCTGAAAAGAAAAAAATCTGTGTTATCTAAAAGAAAAAAGATGCTACACACATAACAAAACTGCCTATCATCATAATGCTTTTTCTGTGGTTGTTTATTTAATGAAACTTATTTAAAAGCTTCTCTGTAGGTTGCGCATTTTGGCAGACCTCTGCCATTCAGAGAAAAAAAAAATTGCAGCTTAGGGGTGGGGGTAGGAAGGGGCTTGGGTGTCAGTTTGCTTATTTGAAATAGGCTGACGAATATTGGGCTAGATCTTATAGGATTGCGTGGGATTTTGACTTTTATTGGACTGTAACCCTGCTTACCATTGTAGTGTCAGGCCACCAAAAAAAATACCAGCAGTGACCAGATGTCATAGATGATGAGCCTTTGCACCCAAGACATATCGTGAGCATGTTGCTAAGATTGAATAGTTTTCTACATCATCACCATTTATACATATGATGGTCATATTTGTGAAAAGATGCTCGTAGCTGAAGATAACTTGACACCATTCCAGGATGCTCTGCACAGAATCCCCAATAATGAGCAGTGTATGGACAATATTTTATAGGAACTCTCAATAAATTCCTCCTACCCCTTTCAGTTTCTGGCCCATATCCTATGACCTTACCATGTAATCCATGAAGGATATAAGTGAAAATTATGTTGATGTTTTAATATGGGTACTGCACTGGCATGTCTTGTGCTGTCTGCTCATCTGGTGTTTTGTTTCTTAAAGATGGAAGCCTCACTGCAACCATCATTATTAGTATTGTCCTGATGTTGCATCCATTTGGGCAGTTGTGCTGTAACGCATTGAAGTGAACACTGAGCTTTGTGAAAACATTACATTTTAAACATTTAATTTCCTGTCTATCAAATTCACTCAATAATTTTCACAGTGGATGGTTGTTGGTGTACTACAGTGGCAGTAAAATCATCTGAAGCTCATAGTGATGTGATCCTCACTGTTTATTGTCCTTGTTCTTTTGAGACTAATGTATTGTTATCAAATGCTTTATCATCTGGACTTGCTAAATTTTCCTATCTTAAGTTGCATTCAAATGAGACCACTTTTTTCTATAGTTAAGTCTTTAATTTTTAAATCTGAAAATATTTAGTAAAAATGCTTCAGTTTTTCTATTTTCAGATATTCCTCTGAAACATCTATCTGAAACCAATAAAAGCTTGACTATCACTTTAGCTGAAGTTCTGGGTGAACTGATTTGGGAAGAAATGTGTGACTGTATCATCAAAGAATGTTTAGTTCACTCTATACCAGCAAACAGCAACCAGCTGGAGCAGTATGAAGAGGTGAGTTTCAAAGTGGACTCCCCTGTTTTGTAATATAATTGGCTTTGTGTGTTTTAATCAAAAATATCTTTGTGCATCATGAAAAATGATGTGCTTGTTACAGATTAATGTATGTAATCTGTAATGTACACTAAACTGAGCTAACAGAAAACTAGTGCAAGAGTTGCTGGTGATTATTATAAAAATGAATGTGATTGTGCACTATATGTTCAGAGCCTAATTAATTCAGATTATTGTCTGACTTAATTCCATTAACAGCAACTGGACACTGACACTGAATTAAAAAGATACGGTTGTAACATAAATTGCATACATTGTGGCTCTCAAGTGCCAGATTTGGGTGTTTCCAAGATAACACCATTTGACTCTGATGACAGTGGCCAAAGTTACTCAAATTATATGAGGCACGACAAACCTAAATAAATATTGCTTGATAATTAGTTTATCCAAATATCTGACACTTATTGAGGCTTTGTAAACTCCCAAAAAAACAAAAGAAGCACCGAATTTGTGTATCTTTCTTTCAGACTCTCCTGTAAATATGCATGGTTAATAATAGAATTCACACAAACAATCTCGCCAATAGGATGTAATATTTAATTAAATAAATTATATATTAATTTTTTCTGTGTAAAATGAGTTAAATTCAGTTATAACAAGAAGAAAATAGGCAAAATGAGAGTATATAAACTATTTCCCTGCTCTTACATAATGTTTTACGAAAAAAAATCTTATTTCACTGCAAAGTAATTATGCTTTTGTGTCTTTAAAAGAGTTTTTTGTTTTTGTTTCAGGTTATAAAAGACACAGAAGAATTTGAAAATAATCTTAAAGAAATGCATTTTCTAAAGGACTGTACTACAGACCTACTCAAGTACGCTAGAAACGTAAACTCACATTTTGCTAACAAGAAATGCCAGGATGTGATTGTTGCAGCCAGGAATTTGATGACTTCTGACATACACAACACTGTGAAGGTTAGTGGACATGTCTGGTCATTTTTAAGTGATTATTTTATTTCTCACTTTTGTCTGTCTAATTTGTAATTTAAAAAAAATCTTATTTATAAAACAGGACAGATTATCTCTAAGATACAAAATAAAGTATAGTTGTCTCATAGTTTATATACTTTCATATGTTAAGAGGTAGTTGTAAAATGTTATAGTTTACTATAAAATTTTCTGTTTGTTGTAAGTTTAAAAAATATAATACAGTTATAATATTTTCACAGAATTAGAAAGTTCTTTACTGGACCATTGTTTTTGAACAATAAAAATAATGAAAAAAATCTGTTGAAGGCATTGTTATTGGATATTTACTAAAGTAAATGGCAATTCCACAGTAGGTTAATGCAAAAATTGACAAAAATGTTTGTTTGTAGTTTAGTATTTGGATTGTAAGAATTTTCTTTTTATAATGGAGTGATTCTTTAACATAGAAGGAATTGAAAGTTGGAAGTCTATAGTTTAAATGTGTGCATTTACTTTCTATTTTTAGCTATCTCCAGAATCTAAAGTTACTCCACCTAAACTGCCTGTTCCTAAAGACAAGATGAATGTGGAAAAGGTTGCAAAGGTGTCACCCAAAGAAATAATGAATTTGGAAAATGAACATCAGCTAAATGCACACACATTTTCTATGCCTGTCTGCCGTATTAGTGAATCGGTTCAGAAGCTGATGGAACTTGCTTATCAAACATTGTCTGAGGCAGCTAACAGTACTAGCCATTGGTAAGTTGCTACAGATCACTTCCTGTCATAGGTTATTTGTTTTGGTTTTTTTTTTGGCAAACAATGCCTAAAGGTGAAGATAAATTATAATTAGAATGATTCTGAAAAACAGCAGCAGTTTTACTTTAACTCTCTCCAAACCAAAGATATATCAGCAAGTTCTATTCCACTGCTAGCCACAAATTTAAAGTTCCAATTTATTCCCAAGAGAAAAAAATAACATTTTTCTGTGCAGAGTTTATAGGAAAAGAAAAATCAAAAAACGTTGTATCTCACATAGACTAGTTTGGTTCCTGTTCATTTTATGACTATTCACAAAGTACTTCAGTACTTTGTAAATTTTAGAAGGTAGGGTGCAACATTTTTAGTGAAAGT